>NC_092173.1:34236853-34271853 GCF_045791955.1 Oncorhynchus clarkii lewisi | reverse complement strand
CTCCCTTTCTGTCTACTGGTCTGACAAATATGGGCAGACACACACCAGCAACTACAAGCACGGACACACGCACAAATACACACACACACACACCTGTGCAGTGGTCTGCCCAGGAACAGCAGGCTCAGTAGTATTGGCATGGAGGCATCATCAGTCCGACAGAGAATGCTCTCTCTCTCTCTATATTTTAAAGGGCTTTAGTGTCATGGGAAACATATGTTTACATTGCCAAAGCAAGTGAAATAGATAAAGAACAAAAGTGAAATAAACAATTTAAAAAATTGTTTATCACAAAAGTTGTATTTACAATGGTATTTGTTCTTCAATGGTTGCCCTTTTCTTGTGGCAACAGGTCACAAACCTTGCTGCTGTGATGACACACGGTGGTATTTCATCCAATAGATATGGGAGTTTTTTAAAATTGGATGTTTTCAAATTCTTTGTGGGTCTGTGTAATTTGAAGGAAATATGTGTCTCTAATATGGTCATACATTTGGCAGGAGGTTCGGAAGTGCAGCTCAGTTTCCAACTCATGTTGTGGTCAGTGAGCACATAGCCTGTCTTCTCTTGAGAGCCAGGTCTGCCTACGGCGACCTTTCTTAATAGCAAGGCTATGCTCACTGAGTCTGTACATAGTCAAAGCTTTCCTTAATTTTGGGTCAGTCACAGTGGTCAGGTATTGTTTAGGGCCAAATAGCATTCTAGTTTGCTGAGATATTTTGTTAATTCTTTCCAATGTGTTAAGTAATTATCTTTTTGCTCTCTCTCTCTCTCTCTCTCTCTCTCTCTCTCTCTCTCTCTCTCTCTCTCTCTCAGGATAGCCATTCAATTTCTTCTCTTCCTTTCTCCCCTCTCATCCCCTTTCGTTCTCCCCTCTTCTCCTCCTCTATTTTCCTCTTCTCTTCCTCTCTTTCTCCAGGCTGTTAGTGTGGGGAAACATGTCAAAGGCTACCATTACATCTTGGCCAACCTGGTAAGTCTGTGTGTGGCTTCTTAGTGCATCCCAATAGTCTAAAGTGGTTTCATTTCCTTGTCTGCTCCCCTCCTGCTCTCCTTCGTCTCTGCTAACATGAACCAACTGAGCAAGTGAAAACAAATACCCCTGTCCCCATCCACATGACATGTTTTTTTAGATTAGTGCAGATGAAAGAGAGGAGACGAGGAGAAGAGAGGAAGGGGGAAGGTTGTGGTATGTACAGAGGGGTTCAGGCAGGTGGCTGTGGTTTACCTTGTCCCTGAGGAAAATGTGAGTCAATTCTGAGCCAGACAGACAGAACCATGCCTTTGTGAGGAGAATGGTTTGAAGGCACTTCAGACAGTGCATTCCCTTTCTCTCTCTGTCCCCCACTCTCCCTCTCTCTCTCCCTCCCTCCCTCCCTCCCTCTCTCCCTCTCTCTCTCCCTCCCTCCCTCCCTCTCTCCCTCTCTCTCTCCCTCTCTCCGTCCCCCACTCTCTCTCTCTCCGTCCCCCGCTCTCTCTCTCTCCGTCCCCTGCTCTCTCTCTCTCCGTCCCCCACTCTCTCTCTCCGTCCCCCGCTCTCTCTCTCTCCGTCCCCCACTCTCTCTCTCCGTCCCCCGCTCTCTCTCTCTCCGTCCCCTGCTCTCTCTCTCTCCGTCCCCCACTCTCTCTCTCTCTGTCCCCCACTCTCTCTCTCTCCGTCCCCCGCTCTCTCTCTCTCCGTCCCCCACTCTCTCTCTCTCCGTCCCCCACTCTCTCTCTCTCCGTCCCCCACTCTCTCTCTCTCCGTCCCCCACTCTCTCTCTCTCCATCCCCCACTCTCCCTCCCTCTCTCCCTCTCTCCGTCCCCCACTCTCTCTCTCTCCGTCCCCCGCTCTCTCTCTCTCCGTCCCCCACTCTCTCTCTCTCCGTCCCCCACTCTCTCTCTCTCCGTCCCCCGCTCTCTCTCTCTCTCTCCGTCCCCCACTCTCTCTCTCTCCGTCCCCCACTCTCTCTCTCTCCGTCCCCCACTCTCTCTCTCTCCGTCCCCCACTCTCTCTCTCTCCGTCCCCCACTCTCTCTCTCTCCGTCCCCCGCTCTCTCTCTCTCCGTCCCCCACTCTCTCTCTCTCCGTCCCCCACTCTCTCTCTCTCTCCGTCCCCCTCTCTCTCTCTCTCCGTCCCCCACTCTCTCTCTCTCCGTCCCCCGCTCTCTCTCTCTCCGTCCCCCACTATCTCTCTCTCCGTTCCCCGCTCTCTCTCTCTCCGTTCCCCACTCTCTCTCTCTCCGTCCCCCACTCTCCCTCCCTCTCTCCCTCTCTCTCTCCCTCTCTCCGTCCCCCACTCTCTCTCTCTCCGTCCCCCGCTCTCTCTCTCTCCGTCCCCCACTCTCTCTCTCTCCGTCCCCCACTCTCTCTCTCTCCGTCCCCCGCTCTCTCTCTCTGTCCCCCACTCTCTCTCTCTCCGTCCCCCACTCTCTCTCTCTCCGTCCCCCACTCTCCCTCCCTCTCTCCCTCTCTCTCTCTCCGTCCCCCACTCTCTCTCTCTCCGTCCCCCACTCTCCCTCCCTCTCTCCCTCTCTCTCTCTCCGTCCCCCACTCTCTCTCTCTCCGTCCCCCACTCTCCCTCCCTCTCTCCCTCTCTCTCTCTCCGTCCCCCACTCTCTCTCTCCGTCCCCCACTCTCTCTCTCTCCGTCCCCCGCTATCTCTCTCTCCGTCCCCCACTCTCTCTCTCTCCGTCCCCCACTCTCTCTCTCTCCGTCCCCCACTCTCTCTCTCTCCATCCCCCACTCTCCCTCCCTCTCGCCCTCTCTCCGTCCCCCACTCTCTCTCTCTCCGTCCCCCGCTCTCTCTCTCTCCGTCCCCCACTCTCTCTCTCTCCGTCCCCCACTCTCTCTCTCTCTGTCCCCCGCTCTCTCTCTCTCTCTCCGTCCCCCACTCTCTCTCTCTCCGTCCCCCACTCTCTCTCTCTCCGTCCCCCACTCTCTCTCTCTCCGTCCCCCACTCTCTCTCTCTCCGTCCCCCACTCTCTCTCTCTCCGTCCCCCGCTCTCTCTCTCTCCGTCCCCCACTCTCTCTCTCTCCGTCCCCCACTCTCTCTCTCTCTGTCCCCCGCTCTCTCTCTCTCTCTCCGTCCCCCACTCTCTCTCTCTCCGTCCCCCACTCTCTCTCTCTCCGTCCCCCACTCTCTCTCTCTCCGTCCCCCGCTCTCTCTCTCTCCGTCCCCCACTCTCTCTCTCTCCGTCCCCCACTCTCTCTCTCTCTCCGTCCCCCGCTCTCTCTCTCTCCGTCCCCCACTCTCTCTCCGTCCCCCGCTCTCTCTCTCTCCGTCCCCCACTATCTCTCTCTCCGTTCCCCGCTCTCTCTCTCTCCGTCCCCCACTCTCTCTCTCTCCGTCCCCCACTCTCCCTCCCTCTCTCCCTCTCTCTCTCCCTCTCTCCGTCCCCCACTCTCTCTCTCTCCGTCCCCCGCTCTCTCTCTCTCCGTCCCCCACTCTCTCTCTCTCCGTCCCCCACTCTCTCTCTCTCCGTCCCCCGCTCTCTCTCTCTGTCCCCCACTCTCTCTCTCTCCGTCCCCCACTCTCTCTCTCTCCGTCCCCCGCTCTCTCTCTCTCCGTCCCCCACTCTCTCTCTCTCCGTCCCCCACTCTCTCTCTCTCCGTCCCCCACTCTCTCTCTCTCCGTCCCCCGCTCTCTCTCTCTCCGTCCCCCACTCTCTCTCTCTCCGTCCCCCGCTCTCTCTCTCTCCGTCCCCCGCTCTCTCTCTCTCCGTCCCCCACTCTCTCTCTCTCCGTCCCCCGCTCTCTCTCTCTCCGTCCCCCACTCTCTCTCTCTCCGTCCCCCGCTCTCTCTCTCTCCGTCCCCCACTCTCTCTCTCTCCGTCCCCCACTCTCCCTCCCTCTCTCCCTCTCTCTCTCTCCGTCCCCCACTCTCTCTCTCTCCGTCCCCCACTCTCCCTCCCTCTCTCCCTCTCTCTCTCTCCGTCCCCCACTCTCTCTCTCTCCGTCCCCCACTCTCCCTCACTCTCTCCCTCTCTCTCTCTCCGTCCCCCACTCTCTCTCTCCGTCCCCCACTCTCTCTCTCTCCGTCCCCCGCTCTCTCTCTCTCCGTCCCCCACTCTCTCTCTCTCCGTCCCCCACTCTCTCTCTCTCTGTCCCCCGCTCTCTCTCTCTCTCTCCGTCCCCCACTCTCTCTCTCTCCGTCCCCCACTCTCTCTCTCTCCGTCCCCCACTCTCTCTCTCTCCGTCCCCCACTCTCTCTCTCTCCGTCCCCCACTCTCTCTCTCTCCGTCCCCCGCTCTCTCTCTCTCCGTCCCCCACTCTCTCTCTCTCCGTCCCCCACTCTCTCTCTCTCTCCGTCCCCCGCTCTCTCTCTCTCCGTCCCCCACTCTCTCTCCGTCCCCCGCTCTCTCTCTCTCCGTCCCCCACTATCTCTCTCTCCGTTCCCCGCTCTCTCTCTCTCCGTCCCCCACTCTCTCTCTCTCCGTCCCCCACTCTCCCTCCCTCTCTCCCTCTCTCTCTCCCTCTCTCCGTCCCCCACTCTCTCTCTCTCCGTCCCCCGCTCTCTCTCTCTCCGTCCCCCACTCTCTCTCTCTCCGTCCCCCACTCTCTCTCTCTCCGTCCCCCGCTCTCTCTCTCTGTCCCCCACTCTCTCTCTCTCCGTCCCCCACTCTCTCTCTCTCCGTCCCCCACTCTCTCTCTCTCCGTCCCCCGCTCTCTCTCTCTGTCCCCCACTCTCTCTCTCTCCGTCCCCCACTCTCTCTCTCTCCGTCCCCCGCTCTCTCTCTCTCCGTCCCCCACTCTCTCTCTCTCCGTCCCCCACTCTCCCTCCCTCTCTCCCTCTCTCTCTCTCCGTCCCCCACTCTCTCTCTCTCCGTCCCCCACTCTCCCTCCCTCTCTCCCTCTCTCTCTCTCCGTCCCCCACTCTCTCTCTCCGTCCCCCACTCTCTCTCTCTCCGTCCCCCGCTATCTCTCTCTCCGTCCCCCACTCTCTCTCTCTCCGTCCCCCACTCTCTCTCTCTCCGTCCCCCACTCTCTCTCTCTCCATCCCCCACTCTCCCTCCCTCTCGCCCTCTCTCCGTCCCCCACTCTCTCTCTCTCCGTCCCCCGCTCTCTCTCTCTCCGTCCCCCACTCTCTCTCTCTCCGTCCCCCACTCTCTCTCTCTCTGTCCCCCGCTCTCTCTCTCTCTCCGTCCCCCACTCTCTCTCTCTCCGTCCCCCACTCTCTCTCTCTCCGTCCCCCACTCTCTCTCTCTCCGTCCCCCACTCTCTCTCTCTCCGTCCCCCACTCTCTCTCTCTCCGTCCCCCGCTCTCTCTCTCTCCGTCCCCCACTCTCTCTCTCTCCGTCCCCCACTCTCTCTCTCTCTGTCCCCCGCTCTCTCTCTCTCTCTCCGTCCCCCACTCTCTCTCTCTCCGTCCCCCACTCTCTCTCTCTCCGTCCCCCACTCTCTCTCTCTCCGTCCCCCACTCTCTCTCTCTCCGTCCCCCACTCTCTCTCTCTCCGTCCCCCGCTCTCTCTCTCTCCGTCCCCCACTCTCTCTCTCTCCGTCCCCCACTCTCTCTCTCTCTCCGTCCCCCGCTCTCTCTCTCTCCGTCCCCCACTCTCTCTCCGTCCCCCGCTCTCTCTCTCTCCGTCCCCCACTATCTCTCTCTCCGTTCCCCGCTCTCTCTCTCTCCGTCCCCCACTCTCTCTCTCTCCGTCCCCCACTCTCCCTCCCTCTCTCCCTCTCTCTCTCCCTCTCTCCGTCCCCCACTCTCTCTCTCTCCGTCCCCCGCTCTCTCTCTCTCCGTCCCCCACTCTCTCTCTCTCCGTCCCCCACTCTCTCTCTCTCCGTCCCCCGCTCTCTCTCTCTGTCCCCCACTCTCTCTCTCTCCGTCCCCCACTCTCTCTCTCTCCGTCCCCCGCTCTCTCTCTCTCCGTCCCCCACTCTCTCTCTCTCCGTCCCCCACTCTCTCTCTCTCCGTCCCCCACTCTCTCTCTCTCCGTCCCCCGCTCTCTCTCTCTCCGTCCCCCACTCTCTCTCTCTCCGTCCCCCGCTCTCTCTCTCTCCGTCCCCCGCTCTCTCTCTCTCCGTCCCCCACTCTCTCTCTCTCCGTCCCCCGCTCTCTCTCTCTCCGTCCCCCACTCTCTCTCTCTCCGTCCCCCCCTCTCTCTCTCTCCGTCCCCCACTCTCTCTCTCTCCGTCCCCCACTCTCCCTCCCTCTCTCCCTCTCTCTCTCTCCGTCCCCCACTCTCTCTCTCTCCGTCCCCCACTCTCCCTCCCTCTCTCCCTCTCTCTCTCTCTCTCCGTCCCCCACTCTCTCTCTCCGTCCCCCGCTCTCTCTCTCTCCGTCCCCCACTCTCTCTCTCTCCGTCCCCCGCTCTCTCTCTCTCCGTCCCCCACTCTCTCTCTCTCTGTCCCCCGCTCTCTCTCTCTCTCTCCGTCCCCCACTCTCTCTCTCTCCGTCCCCCGCTCTCTCTCTCTCCGTCCCCCACTCTCTCTCTCTCCGTCCCCCGCTCTCTCTCTCTCCGTCCCCCACTCTCTCTCTCTCCGTCCCCCACTCTCTCTCTCTCCGTCCCCCACTCTCTCTCTCTCCGTCCCCCACTCTCCCTCCCTCTCTCCCTCTCTCTCTCTCCGTCCCCCACTCTCTCTCTCTCCGTCCCCCACTCTCCCTCCCTCTCTCCCTCTCTCTCTCTCCGTCCCCCACTCTCTCTCTCTCCGTCCCCCACTCTCCCTCCCTCTCTCCCTCTCTCTCTCTCCGTCCCCCACTCTCTCTCTCCGTCCCCCACTCTCCCTCCCTCTCTCCCTCTCTCTCTCTCTCTCCGTCCCCCACTCTCTCTCTCTCCGTCCCCCGCTATCTCTCTCTCCGTCCCCCACTCTCTCTCTCCGTCCCCCACTCTCTCTCTCTCCGTCCCCCACTCTCTCTCTCTCCGTCCCCCACTCTCTCTCTCTCCGTCCCCCGCTCTCTCTCTCTCCGTCCCCCACTCTCTCTCTCTCCGTCCCCCACTCTCTCTCTCTCCGTCCCCCGCTCTCTCTCTCTTCGTCCCCCACTCTCTCTCTCTTCGTCCCCCGCTCTCTCTCTCTCCGTCCCCCACTCTCTCTCTCTCCGTCCCCCACTCTCTCTCTCTCCGTCCCCCACTCTCTCTCTCTCCGTCCCCCGCTCTCTCTCTCTCCGTCCCCCACTCTCTCTCTCTCCGTCCCCCGCTCTCTCTCTCTCCGTCCCCCGCACTCTCTCTCTCCGTCCCCCTCTCTCCCTCCCTCTCTCCCTCTCTCTCTCTCCGTCCCCCACTCTCTCTCTCTCCGTCCCCCACTCTCCCTCCCTCTCTCCCTCTCTCTCTCTCCGTCCCCCACTCTCTCTCTCTCCGTCCCCCACTCTCCCTCCCTCTCTCCCTCTCTCTCTCCGTCCCCCACTCTCTCTCTCTCCGTCCCCCACTCTCCCTCCCTCTCTCCCTCTCTCTCTCTCCGTCCCCCACTCTCTCTCTCCGTCCCCCACTCTCCCTCCCTCTCTCCCTCTCTCTCTCTCTCTCCGTCCCCCACTCTCTCTCTCTCCGTCCCCCGCTATCTCTCTCTCCGTCCCCCACTCTCTCTCTCTCCGTCCCCCACTCTCTCTCTCTCCGTCCCCCACTCTCTCTCTCTCCGTCCCCCACTCTCTCTCTCTCCGTCCCCCGCTCTCTCTCTCTCCGTCCCCCACTCTCTCTCTCTCCGTCCCCCACTCTCTCTATCTCCGTCCCCCGCTCTCTCTCTCTTCGTCCCCCACTCTCTCTCTCTTCGTCCCCCGCTCTCTCTCTCTCCGTCCCCCACTCTCTCTCTCTCCGTCCCCCACTCTCTCTCTCTCCGTCCCCCACTCTCTCTCTCTCCGTCCCCCGCTCTCTCTCTCTCCGTCCCCCACTCTCTCTCTCTCCGTCCCCCGCTCTCTCTCTCTCCGTCCCCCGCACTCTCTCTCTCCGTCCCCCTCTCTCCCTCCCTCTCTCCCTCTCTCTCTCTCCGTCCCCCACTCTCTCTCCGTCCCCCGCTCTCTCTCTCTCCGTCCCCCACTATCTCTCTCTCCGTTCCCCGCTCTCTCTCTCTCCGTCCCCCACTCTCTCTCTCTCCGTCCCCCACTCTCCCTCCCTCTCTCCCTCTCTCTCTCCCTCTCTCCGTCCCCCACTCTCTCTCTCTCCGTCCCCCGCTCTCTCTCTCTCCGTCCCCCACTCTCTCTCTCTCCGTCCCCCACTCTCTCTCTCTCCGTCCCCCGCTCTCTCTCTCTGTCCCCCACTCTCTCTCTCTCCGTCCCCCACTCTCTCTCTCTCCGTCCCCCACTCTCTCTCTCTCCGTCCCCCGCTCTCTCTCTCTGTCCCCCACTCTCTCTCTCTCCGTCCCCCACTCTCTCTCTCTCCGTCCCCCGCTCTCTCTCTCTCCGTCCCCCACTCTCTCTCTCTCCGTCCCCCACTCTCCCTCCCTCTCTCCCTCTCTCTCTCTCCGTCCCCCACTCTCTCTCTCTCCGTCCCCCACTCTCCCTCCCTCTCTCCCTCTCTCTCTCTCCGTCCCCCACTCTCTCTCTCCGTCCCCCACTCTCTCTCTCTCCGTCCCCCGCTATCTCTCTCTCCGTCCCCCACTCTCTCTCTCTCCGTCCCCCACTCTCTCTCTCTCCGTCCCCCACTCTCTCTCTCTCCATCCCCCACTCTCCCTCCCTCTCGCCCTCTCTCCGTCCCCCACTCTCTCTCTCTCCGTCCCCCACTCTCCCTCCCTCTCTCCCTCTCTCTCTCTCCGTCCCCCACTCTCTCTCCCTCTCTCCCTCTCTCTCTCTCTCTCCGTCCCCCACTCTCTCTCTCTCCGTCCCCCACTCTCCCTCCCTCTCTCCCTCTCTCTCTCTCCGTCCCCCACTCTCTCTCTCTCCGTCCCCCACTCTCCCTCCCTCTCTCCCTCTCTCTCTCTCCGTCCCCCACTCTCTCTCTCTCCGTCCCCCACTCTCCCTCCCTCTCTCCCTCTCTCTCTCCGTCCCCCACTCTCTCTCTCTCCGTCCCCCACTCTCCCTCCCTCTCTCCCTCTCTCTCTCTCCGTCCCCCACTCTCTCTCTCCGTCCCCCACTCTCCCTCCCTCTCTCCCTCTCTCTCTCTCTCTCCGTCCCCCACTCTCTCTCTCTCCGTCCCCCGCTATCTCTCTCTCCGTCCCCCACTCTCTCTCTCTCCGTCCCCCACTCTCTCTCTCTCCGTCCCCCACTCTCTCTCTCTCCGTCCCCCACTCTCTCTCTCTCCGTCCCCCGCTCTCTCTCTCTCCGTCCCCCACTCTCTCTCTCTCCGTCCCCCACTCTCTCTATCTCCGTCCCCCGCTCTCTCTCTCTTCGTCCCCCACTCTCTCTCTCTTCGTCCCCCGCTCTCTCTCTCTCCGTCCCCCACTCTCTCTCTCTCCGTCCCCCACTCTCTCTCTCTCCGTCCCCCACTCTCTCTCTCTCCGTCCCCCGCTCTCTCTCTCTCCGTCCCCCACTCTCTCTCTCTCCGTCCCCCGCTCTCTCTCTCTCCGTCCCCCGCACTCTCTCTCTCCGTCCCCCTCTCTCCCTCCCTCTCTCCCTCTCTCTCTCTCCGTCCCCCACTCTCTCTCTCTCCGTCCCCCACTCTCCCTCCCTCTCTCCCTCTCTCTCTCTCCGTCCCCCACTCTCTCTCTCTCCGTCCCCCACTCTCTCCTCCCTCTCCCCCTCTCTCTCTCCGTCCCCCACTCTCTCTCTCCGTCCCCCACTCTCTCTCTCTCCGTCCCTCACTCTCTCTCTCTCCGTCCCCCACTCTCCCTCCCTCTCTCCCTCTCTCTCTCTCCGTCCCCCACTCTCTCTCTCTCCGTCCCCCACTCTCCCTCCCTCTCTCCCTCTCTCTCTCTCCGTCCCCCACTCTCTCTCTCTCCGTCCCCCACTCTCCCTCCCTCTCTCCCTCTCTCTCTCTCCGTCCCCCACTCTCTCTCTCCGTCCCCCACTCTCCCTCCCTCTCTCCCTCTCTCTCTCTCTCTCCGTCCCCCACTCTCTCTCTCTCCGTCCCCCGCTATCTCTCTCTCCGTCCCCCACTCTCTCTCTCTCCGTCCCCCACTCTCTCTCTCTCCGTCCCCCACTCTCTCTCTCTCCGTCCCCCACTCTCTCTCTCTCTGTCCCCCGTCCCCCACCGTCCCCCACTCTCCCTCCCTCTCTCCCTCTCTCTCTCTCCGTCCCCCACTCTCTCTCTCTCCGTCCCCCACTCTCCCTCCCTCTCTCCCTCTCTCTCTCTCCGTCCCCCACTCTCTCTCTCCGTCCCCCACTCTCCCTCCCTCTCTCCCCCTCTCTCTCTCTCCGTCCCCCACTCTATCTCTCTCTCCGTCTCCGTCCCCCCTCCCTCTCTCCCTCTCTCTCTCTCCGTCCCCCACTCTCTCTCTCTCCGTCCCCCACTCTCCCTCCCTCTCTCCCTCTCTCTCTCCGTCCCCCACTCTCTCTCTCTCCGTCCCCCACTCTCTCTCTCTCCGTCCCTCACTCTCTCTCTCTCCGTCCCCCACTCTCCCTCCCTCTCTCCCTCTCTCTCTCTCCGTCCCCCACTCTCTCTCTCTCCGTCCCCCACTCTCCCTCCCTCTCTCCCTCTCTCTCTCTCCGTCCCCCACTCTCTCTCTCTCCGTCCCCCACTCTCCCTCCCTCTCTCCCTCTCTCTCTCTCCGTCCCCCACTCTCTCTCTCCATCCCCCACTCTCCCTCCCTCTCTCCCTCTCTCTCTCTCTCTCCGTCCCCCACTCTCTCTCTCTCCGTCCCCCGCTATCTCTCTCTCCGTCCCCCACTCTCTCTCTCTCCGTCCCCCACTCTCTCTCTCTCCGTCCCCCACTCTCTCTCTCTCCGTCCCCCACTCTCTCTCTCTCTGTCCCCCGCTCTCTCTCTCTCTCTCCGTCCCCCACTCTCTCTCTCTCCGTCCCCCGCTCTCTCTCTCTCCGTCCCCCACTCTCTCTCTCTCCGTCCCCCACTCTCTCTCTCTCCGTCCCTCACTCTCTCTCTCTCCGTCCCCCACTCTCCCTCCCTCTCTCCCTCTCTCTCTCTCCGTCCCCCACTCTCTCTCTCTCCGTCCCCCACTCTCCCTCCCTCTCTCCCTCTCTCTCTCTCCGTCCCCCACTCTCTCTCTCTCCGTCCCCCACTCTCCCTCCCTCTCTCCCTCTCTCTCTCTCCGTCCCCCACTCTCTCTCTCCGTCCCCCACTCTCCCTCCCTCTCTCCCTCTCTCTCTCTCTCTCCGTCCCCCACTCTCTCTCTCTCCGTCCCCCGCTATCTCTCTCTCCGTCCCCCACTCTCTCTCTCTCCGTCCCCCACTCTCTCTCTCTCCGTCCCCCACTCTCTCTCTCTCCGTCCCCCACTCTCTCTCTCTGTCCCCCGCTCTCTCTCTCTCTCTCCGTCCCCCACTCACTCTCTCTCCGTCCCCCACTCTCTCTCTCTCCGTCCCCCACTCTCTCTCTCTCCGTCCCCCACTCTCTCTCTCTCCGTCCCCCACTCTCTCTCTCTCCGTCCCCCGCTCTCTCTCTCTCCGTCCCCCACTCTCTCTCTCTCCGTCCCCCACTCTCTCTCTCTCTGTCCCCCGCTCTCTCTCTCTCTCTCCGTCCCCCACTCTTTCTCTCTCCGTCCCCCACTCTCTCTCTCTCCGTCCCCCACTCTCTCTCTCTCCGTCCCCCACTCTCTCTCTCTCCGTCCCCCACTCTCTCTCTCTCCGTCCCCCGCTCTCTCTCTCTCCGTCCCCCACTCTCTCTCTCTCCGTCCCCCACTCTCTCTCTCTCTCCGTCCCCTGCTCTCTCTCTCTCCGTCCCCCACTCTCTCTCTCTCCGTCCCCCGCTCTCTCTCTCTCCGTCCCCCACTATCTCTCTCTCCGTTCCCCGCTCTCTCTCTCTCCGTCCCCCACTCTCTCTCTCTCCGTCCCCCACTCTCCCTCCCTCTCTCCCTCTCTCTCTCCCTCTCTCCGTCCCCCACTCTCTCTCTCTCCGTCCCCCGCTCTCTCTCTCTCCATCCCCCACTCTCTCTCTCTCCGTCCCCCACTCTCTCTCTCTCCGTCCCCCGCTCTCTCTCTCTGTCCCCCACTCTCTCTCTCTCCGTCCCCCACTCTCTCTCTCTCCGTCCCCCGCTCTCTCTCTCTCCGTCCCCCACTCTCTCTCTCTCCGTCCCCCACTCTCTCTCTCTCCGTCCCCCACTCTCTCTCTCTCCGTCCCCCGCTCTCTCTCTCTCCGTCCCCCACTCTCTCTCTCTCCGTCCCCCACTCTCTCTCTCTCCGTCCCTCACTCTCTCTCTCTCCGTCCCCCACTCTCCCTCCCTCTCTCCCTCTCTCTCTCTCCGTCCCCCACTCTCTCTCTCTCCGTCCCCCACTCTCCCTCCCTCTCTCCCTCTCTCTCTCTCCGTCCCCCACTCTCTCTCTCTCCGTCCCCCACTCTCCCTCCCTCTCTCCCTCTCTCTCTCTCCGTCCCCCACTCTCTCTCTCCGTCCCCCACTCTCCCTCCCTCTCTCCCTCTCTCTCTCTCTCTCCGTCCCCCACTCTCTCTCTCTCCGTCCCCCGCTATCTCTCTCTCCGTCCCCCACTTTCTCTCTCTCCGTCCCCCACTCTCTCTCTCTCCGTCCCCCACTCTCTCTCTCTCCGTCCCCCACTCTCTCTCTCTCTGTCCCCCGCTCTCTCTCTCTCTCTCCGTCCCCCACTCTCTCTCTCTCCGTCCCCCACTCTCTCTCTCTCCGTCCCCCACTCTCTCTCTCTCCGTCCCCCGCTCTCTCTCTCTCCGTCCCCCACTCTCTCTCTCTCCGTCCCCCACTCTCTCTCTCTCTCCGTCCCCTGCTCTCTCTCTCTCCGTCCCCCACTCTCTCTCTCTCCGTCCCCCGCTCTCTCTCTCTCCGTCCCCCACTATCTCTCTCTCCGTTCCCCGCTCTCTCTCTCTCCGTCCCCCACTCTCTCTCTCTCCGTCCCCCACTCTCCCTCCCTCTCTCCCTCTCTCTCTCCCTCTCTCCGTCCCCCACTCTCTCTCTCTCCGTCCCCCGCTCTCTCTCTCTCCATCCCCCACTCTCTCTCTCTCCGTCCCCCACTCTCTCTCTCTCCGTCCCCCGCTCTCTCTCTCTGTCCCCCACTCTCTCTCTCTCCGTCCCCCACTCTCTCTCTCTCCGTCCCCCGCTCTCTCTCTCTCCGTCCCCCACTCTCTCTCTCTCCGTCCCCCACTCTCTCTCTCTCCGTCCCCCACTCTCTCTCTCTCCGTCCCCCGCTCTCTCTCTCTCCGTCCCCCACTCTCTCTCTCTCCGTCCCCCACTCTCTCTCTCTCCGTCCCTCACTCTCTCTCTCTCCGTCCCCCACTCTCCCTCCCTCTCTCCCTCTCTCTCTCTCCGTCCCCCACTCTCTCTCTCTCCGTCCCCCACTCTCCCTCCCTCTCTCCCTCTCTCTCTCTCCGTCCCCCACTCTCTCTCTCTCCGTCCCCCACTCTCCCTCCCTCTCTCCCTCTCTCTCTCTCCGTCCCCCACTCTCTCTCTCCGTCCCCCACTCTCCCTCCCTCTCTCCCTCTCTCTCTCTCTCTCCGTCCCCCACTCTCTCTCTCTCCGTCCCCCGCTATCTCTCTCTCCGTCCCCCACTCTCTCTCTCTCCGTCCCCCACTCTCTCTCTCTCCGTCCCCCACTCTCTCTCTCTCCGTCCCCCACTCTCTCTCTCTCTGTCCCCCGCTCTCTCTCTCTCTCTCCGTCCCCCACTCTCTCTCTCTCCGTCCCCCACTCTCTCTCTCTCCGTCCCCCACTCTCTCTCTCTCCGTCCCCCACTCTCTCTCTCTCCGTCCCCCACTCTCTCTCTCTCCGTCCCCCGCTCTCTCTCTCTCCGTCCCCCACTCTCTCTCTCTCCGTCCCCCACTCTCTCTCTCTCTGTCCCCCGCTCTCTCTCTCTCTCTCCGTCCCCCACTCTTTCTCTCTCCGTCCCCCACTCTCTCTCTCTCCGTCCCCCACTCTCTCTCTCTCCGTCCCCCACTCTCTCTCTCTCCGTCCCCCACTCTCTCTCTCTCCGTCCCCCGCTCTCTCTCTCTCCGTCCCCCACTCTCTCTCTCTCCGTCCCCCACTCTCTCTCTCTCTCCGTCCCCCGCTCTCTCTCTCTCCGTCCCCCACTCTCTCTCTCTCCGTCCCCCGCTCTCTCTCTCTCCGTCCCCCACTATCTCTCTCTCCGTTCCCCGCTCTCTCTCTCTCCGTCCCCCACTCTCTCTCTCTCCGTCCCCCACTCTCCCTCCCTCTCTCCCTCTCTCTCTCCCTCTCTCCGTCCCCCACTCTCTCTCTCTCCGTCCCCCGCTCTCTCTCTCTACGTCACCCACTCTCTCTCTCTCCGTCCCCCTCTCTCTCTCTCTCCGTCCCCCGCTCTCTCTCTCTGTCCCCCACTCTCTCTCTCTCCGTCCCCCACTCTCTCTCTCTCCGTCCCCCGCTCTCTCTCTCTCCGTCCCCCACTCTCTCTCTCTCCGTCCCCCACTCTCTCTCTCTCCATCCCCCACTCTCTCTATCTCCGTCCCCCGCTCTCTCTCTCTCCGTCCCCCACTCTCTCTCTCTCCGTCACCCACTCTCTCTCTCTCCGTCCCCCGCTCTCTCTCTCTCCGTCCCCCACTCTCTCTCTCTCCGTCCCCCACTCTCCCTCCCTCTCTCCCTCTCTCTCTCTCCGTCCCCCACTCTCTCTCTCTCCGTCCCCCGCTCTCTCTCTCTCCGTCCCCCACTCTCTCTCTCTCCGTCCCCCACTCTCCCTCCCTCTCTCCCTCTCTCTCTCTCCGTCCCCCACTCTCTCTCTCTCCGTCCCCCACTCTCCCTCCCTCTCTCCCTCTCTCTCTCTCCGTCCCCCACTCTCTCTCTCTTCGTCCCCCGCTCTCTCTCTCTCCGTCCCCCACTCTCTCTCTCTCCGTCCCCCACTCTCTCTCTCTCCGTCCCCCACTCTCTCTCTCTCCGTCCCCCGCTCTCTCTCTCTCCGTCCCCCACTCTCTCTCTCTCCGTCCCCCACTCTCTCTCTCTCCGTCCCTCACTCTCTCTCTCTCCGTCCCCCACTCTCCCTCCCTCTCTCCCTCTCTCTCTCTCCGTCCCCCACTCTCTCTCTCTCCGTCCCCCACTCTCCCTCCCTCTCTCCCTCTCTCTCTCTCCGTCCCCCACTCTCTCTCTCTCCGTCCCCCACTCTCCCTCCCTCTCTCCCTCTCTCTCTCTCCGTCCCCCACTCTCTCTCTCCGTCCCCCACTCTCCCTCCCTCTCTCCCTCTCTCTCTCTCTCTCCGTCCCCCACTCTCTCTCTCTCCGTCCCCCGCTATCTCTCTCTCCGTCCCCCACTCTCTCTCTCTCCGTCCCCCACTCTCTCTCTCTCCGTCCCCCACTCTCTCTCTCTCCGTCCCCCACTCTCTCTCTCTCCGTCCCCCACTCTCTCTCTCTCCGTCCCCCGCTCTCTCTCTCTCCGTCCCCCACTCTCTCTCTCTCCGTCCCCCACTCTCTCTCTCTCCGTCCCCCGCTCTCTCTCTCTTCGTCCCCCACTCTCTCTCTCTTCGTCCCCCGCTCTCTCTCTCTCCGTCCCCCACTCTCTCTCTCTCCGTCCCCCACTCTCTCTCTCTCCGTCCCCCACTCTCTCTCTCTCCGTCCCCCGCTCTCTCTCTCTCCGTCCCCCGCTCTCTCTCTCTCCGTCCCCCACTCTCTCTCTCTCCGTCCCCCGCTCTCTCTCTCTCCGTCCCCCGCACTCTCTCTCTCCGTCCCCCTCTCTCCCTCCCTCTCTCCCTCTCTCTCTCTCCGTCCCCCACTCTCTCTCTCTCCGTCCCCCACTCTCCCTCCCTCTCTCCCTCTCTCTCTCTCCGTCCCCCACTCTCTCTCTCTCCGTCCCCCACTCTCCCTCCCTCTCTCCCTCTCTCTCTCCGTCCCCCACTCTCTCTCTCTCCGTCCCCCACTCTCCCTCCCTCTCTCCCTCACTCTCTCTCTCTCCGTCCCCCACTCTCTCTCTCTCCGTCCCCCGCTCTCTCTCTCTCCGTCCCCCACTCTCTCTCTCTCCGTCCCCCGCTCTCTCTCTCTCCGTCCCCCGCTCTCTCTCTCTCCGTCCCCCACTCTCTCTCTCTCCGTCCCCCGCTCTCTCTCTCTCCGTCCCCCGCTCTCTCTCTCTCCGTCCCCCACTCTCTCTCTCTCCATCCCCCGCTCTCTCTATCTCCGTCCCCCGCTCTCTCTCTCTCCGTCCCCCACTCTCTCTCTCTCCGTCCCCCACTCTCTCTCTCTCCGTCCCCCACTCTCCCTCCCTCTCTCCCTCTCTCTCTCTCCGTCCCCCACTCTCTCTCTCTCCGTCCCCCGCTCTCTCTCTCTCCGTCCCCCACTCTCTCTCTCTCCGTCCCCCACTCTCCCTCCCTCTCTCCCTCTCTCTCTCTCCGTCCCCCACTCTCTCTCTCTCCGTCCCCCACTCTCCCTCCCTCTCTCCCTCTCTCTCTCTCCGTCCCCCACTCTCTCTCTCTTCGTCCCCCGCTCTCTCTCTCTCCGTCCCCCACTCTCTCTCTCTCCGTCCCCCACTCTCTCTCTCTCCGTCCCCCACTCTCTCTCTCTCCGTCCCCCGCTCTCTCTCTCTCCGTCCCCCACTCTCTCTCTCTCCGTCCCCCGCTCTCTCTCTCTCCATCCCCCGCTCTCTCTCTCTCCGTCCCCCTCTCTCCCTCCCTCTCTCCCTCTCTCTCTCTCCGTCCCCCACTCTCTCTCTCTCCGTCCCCCACTCTCCCTCCCTCTCTCCCTCTCTCTCTCTCCGTCCCCCACTCTCTCTCTCTCCGTCCCCCACTCTCCCTCCCTCTCTCCCTCTCTCTCTCTCCGTCCCCCACTCTCTCTCTCTCCGTCCCCCGCTCTCTCTCTCTCTCCGTCCCCCACTCTCTCTCTCTCCGTCCCCCACTCTCCCTCCCTCTCTCCCTCTCTCTCTCTCCGTCCCCCACTCTCTCTCTCTCCGTCCCCCACTCTCCCTCCCTCTCTCCCTCTCTCTCTCTCCGTCCCCCACTCTCTCTCTCTTCGTCCCCCGCTCTCTCTCTCTCCGTCCCCCACTCTCTCTCTCTCCGTCCCCCACTCTCTCTCTCTCCGTCCCCCACTCTCTCTCTCGCCGTCCCCCGCTCTCTCTCTCTCCGTCCCCCACTCTCTCTCTCTCCGTCCCCCGCTCTCTCTCTCTCCATCCCCCGCTCTCTCTCTCTCCGTCCCCCTCTCTCCCTCCCTCTCTCCCTCTCTCTCTCTCCGTCCCCCACTCTCTCTCTCTCCGTCCCCCACTCTCCCTCCCTCTCTCCCTCTCTCTCTCTCCGTCCCCCACTCTCTCTCTCTCCGTCCCCCACTCTCCCTCCCTCTCTCCCTCTCTCTCTCCGTCCCCCACTCTCTCTCTCTCCGTCCCCCACTCTCTCTCTCTCCGTCCCCCACTCTCCCTCCCTCTCTCCCTCACTCTCTCTCTCTCCGTCCCCCCCTCTCTCTCTCTCCGTCCCCCGCTCTCTCTCTCTCCGTCCCCCACTCTCTCTCTCTCCGTCCCCCACTCTCTCTCTCTCCGTCCCCCACTCTCTCTCTCTCCGTCCCCCACTCTCTCTCTCTCCGTCCCCCACTCTCTCTCTCTCCGTCCCCCACTCTCTCTCTCTCCGTCCCCCGCTCTCTCTCTCTCCGTCCCCCACTCTCTCTCTCTCCGTCCCCCACTCTCTCTCTCTCCGTCCCCCGCTCTCTCTCTCTTCGTCCCCCACTCTCTCTCTCTTCGTCCCCCGCTCTCTCTCTCTCCGTCCCCCACTCTCTCTCTCTCCGTCCCCCACTCTCTCTCTCTCCGTCCCCCACTCTCTCTCTCTCCGTCCCCCGCTCTCTCTCTCTCCGTCCCCCGCTCTCTCTCTCTCCGTCCCCCACTCTCTCTCTCTCCGTCCCCCGCTCTCTCTCTCTCCGTCCCCCGCACTCTCTCTCTCCGTCCCCCTCTCTCCCTCCCTCTCTCCCTCTCTCTCTCTCCGTCCCCCACTCTCTCTCTCTCCGTCCCCCACTCTCCCTCCCTCTCTCCCTCTCTCTCTCTCCGTCCCCCACTCTCTCTCTCTCCGTCCCCCACTCTCCCTCCCTCTCTCCCTCTCTCTCTCCGTCCCCCACTCTCTCTCTCTCCGTCCCCCACTCTCCCTCCCTCTCTCCCTCACTCTCTCTCTCTCCGTCCCCCACTCTCTCTCTCTCCGTCCCCCGCTCTCTCTCTCTCCGTCCCCCACTCTCTCTCTCTCCGTCCCCCGCTCTCTCTCTCTCCGTCCCCCGCTCTCTCTCTCTCCGTCCCCCACTCTCTCTCTCTCCGTCCCCCGCTCTCTCTCTCTCCGTCCCCCGCTCTCTCTCTCTCCGTCCCCCACTCTCTCTCTCTCCATCCCCCGCTCTCTCTATCTCCGTCCCCCGCTCTCTCTCTCTCCGTCCCCCACTCTCTCTCTCTCCGTCCCCCACTCTCTCTCTCTCCGTCCCCCACTCTCCCTCCCTCTCTCCCTCTCTCTCTCTCCGTCCCCCACTCTCTCTCTCTCCGTCCCCCGCTCTCTCTCTCTCCGTCCCCCACTCTCTCTCTCTCCGTCCCCCACTCTCCCTCCCTCTCTCCCTCTCTCTCTCTCCGTCCCCCACTCTCTCTCTCTCCGTCCCCCACTCTCCCTCCCTCTCTCCCTCTCTCTCTCTCCGTCCCCCACTCTCTCTCTCTTCGTCCCCCGCTCTCTCTCTCTCCGTCCCCCACTCTCTCTCTCTCCGTCCCCCACTCTCTCTCTCTCCGTCCCCCACTCTCTCTCTCTCCGTCCCCCGCTCTCTCTCTCTCCGTCCCCCACTCTCTCTCTCTCCGTCCCCCGCTCTCTCTCTCTCCATCCCCCGCTCTCTCTCTCTCCGTCCCCCTCTCTCCCTCCCTCTCTCCCTCTCTCTCTCTCCGTCCCCCACTCTCTCTCTCTCCGTCCCCCACTCTCCCTCCCTCTCTCCCTCTCTCTCTCTCCGTCCCCCACTCTCTCTCTCCGTCCCCCACTCTCCCTCCCTCTCACCCTCTCTCTCTCTCCGTCACCCACTCTCTCTCTCTCCGTCCCCCGCTCTCTCTCTCTCCGTCCCCCACTCTCTCTCTCTCCGTCCCCCACTCTCCCTCCCTCTCTCCCTCTCTCTCTCTCCGTCCCCCACTCTCTCTCTCTCCGTCCCCCTCTCTCCCTCCCTCTCTCCCTCTCTCTCTCTCCGTCCCCCACTCTCTCTCTCTCCGTCCCCCACTCTCTCTCTCTCCGTCCCCCACTCTCTCTCTCGCCGTCCCCCGCTCTCTCTCTCTCCGTCCCCCACTCTCTCTCTCTCCGTCCCCCGCTCTCTCTCTCTCCATCCCCCGCTCTCTCTCTCTCCGTCCCCCTCTCTCCCTCCCTCTCTCCCTCTCTCTCTCTCCGTCCCCCACTCTCTCTCTCTCCGTCCCCCACTCTCCCTCCCTCTCTCCCTCTCTCTCTCTCCGTCCCCCACTCTCTCTCTCTCCGTCCCCCACTCTCCCTCCCTCTCTCCCTCTCTCTCTCCGTCCCCCACTCTCTCTCTCTCCGTCCCCCACTCTCTCTCTCTCCGTCCCCCACTCTCCCTCCCTCTCTCCCTCACTCTCTCTCTCTCCGTCCCCCACTCTCTCTCTCTCCGTCCCCCGCTCTCTCTCTCTCCGTCCCCCACTCTCTCTCTCTCCGTCCCCCGCTCTCTCTCTCTCCGTCCCCCGCTCTCTCTCTCTCCGTCACCCACTCTCTCTCTCTCCGTCCCCCGCTCTCTCTCTCTCCGTCCCCCGCTCTCTCTCTCTCCGTCCCCCACTCTCTCTCTCTCCATCCCCCACTCTCTCTATCTCCGTCCCCCGCTCTCTCTCTCTCCGTCCCCCACTCTCTCTCTCTCCGTCACCCACTCTCTCTCTCTCCGTCCCCCGCTCTCTCTCTCTCCGTCCCCCACTCTCTCTCTCTCCGTCCCCCACTCTCCCTCCCTCTCTCCCTCTCTCTCTCTCCGTCCCCCACTCTCTCTCTCCGTCCCCCACTCTCCCTCCCTCTCTCCCTCTCTCTCTCTCTCTCCGTCCCCCACTCTCTCTCTCTCCGTCCCCCGCTATCTCTCTCTCCGTCCCCCACTCTCTCTCTCTCCGTCCCCCACTCTTTCTCTCTCCGTCCCCCACTCTCTCTCTCTCCGTCCCCCGCTCTCTCTCCGTCCCCCGCTCTCTCTCTCTTCGTCCCCCGCTCTCTCTCTCTCCGTCCCCCACTCTCTCTCTCTCCGTCCCCCACTCTCTCTCTCTCCGTCCCCCACTCTCTCTCTCTCCGTCCCCCGCTCTCTCTCTCTCCGTCCCCCACTCTCTCTCTCTCCGTCCCCCACTCTTTCTCTCTCCGTCCCCCACTCTCTCTCTCTCCGTCCCCCACTCTCCCTCCCTCTCTCCCTCTCTCTCTCTCCGTCCCCCACTCTCTCTCTCTCCGTCCCCCACTCTCCCTCCCTCTCTCCCTCTCTCTCTCTCCGTCCCCCACTCTCTCTCTCTCCGTCCCCCACTCTCCCTCCCTCTCTCCCTCTCTCTCTCTCCGTCCCCCACTCTCTCTCTCCGTCCCCCACTCTCCCTCCCTCTCTCCCTCTCTCTCTCTCTCTCCGTCCCCCACTCTCTCTCTCTCCGTCCCCCGCTATCTCTCTCTCCGTCCCCCACTCTCTCTCTCTCCGTCCCCCACTCTCTCTCTCTCCGTCCCCCACTCTCTCTCTCTCCGTCCCCCACTCTCTCTCTCTCCGTCCCCCACTCTCTCTCTCTCCGTCCCCCGCTCTCTCTCTCTCCGTCCCCCACTCTCTCTCTCTCCGTCCCCCACTCTCTCTCTCTCCGTCCCCCGCTCTCTCTCTCTCCGTCCCCCACTCTCTCTCTCTCCGTCCCCCACTCTCTCTCTCTCCGTCCCCCGCTCTCTCTCTCTCCGTCCCCCACTCTCTCTCTCTCCGTCCCCCGCTCTCTCTCTCTCCGTCCCCCGCACTCTCTCTCTCCGTCCCCCTCTCTCCCTCCCTCTCTCCCTCTCTCTCTCTCCGTCCCCCACTCTCTCTCTCTCCGTCCCCCACTCTCCCTCCCTGTCCCCCACTCTCTCTCTCTCCGTCCCCCGCTCTCTCTCTCTCCGTCCCCCACTCTCTCTCTCTCCGTCCCCCACTCTCCCTCCCTCTCTCCCTCTCTCTCTCTCCGTCCCCCACTCTCTCTCTCTTCGTCCCCCGCTCTCTCTCTCTCCGTCCCCCACTCTCTCTCTCTCCGTCCCCCCCTCTCTCTCTCTCCGTCCCCCACTCTCTCTCTCTCCGTCCCCGGCTCTCTCTCTCTCCGTCCCCCACTCTCTCTCTCTCCGTCCCCCGCTCTCTCTCTATCCATCCCCCGCTCTCTCTCTCTCCGTCCCCCTCTCTCCCTCCCTCTCTCCCTCTCTCTCTCTCCGTCCCCCACTCTCTCTCTCTCCGTCCCCCACTCTCCCTCCCTCTCTCCCTCTCTCTCTCTCCGTCCCCCACTCTCTCTCTCTCCGTCCCCCACTCTCCCTCCCTCTCTCCCTCTCTCTCTCCGTCCCCCACTCTCTCTCTCTCCGTCCCCCACTCTCTCTCTCTCCGTCCCCCACTCTCCCTCCCTCTCTCCCTCACTCTCTCTCTCTCCGTCCCCCACTCTCTCTCTCTCCGTCCCCCGCTCTCTCTCTCTCCGTCCCCCACTCTCTCTCTCTCCGTCCCCCGCTCTCTCTCTCTCGGTCCCCCGCTCTCTCTCTCTCCGTCCCCCACTCTCTCTCTCTCCGTCCCCCGCTCTCTCTCTCTCCGTCCCCCGCTCTCTCTCTCTCCGTCCCCCACTCTCTCTCTCTCCATCCCCCACTCTCTCTATCTCCGTCCCCCGCTCTCTCTCTCTCCGTCCCCCACTCTCTCTCTCTCCGTCACCCACTCTCTCTCTCTCCGTCCCCCGCTCTCTCTCTCTCCGTCCCCCACTCTCTCTCTCTCCGTCCCCCACTCTCCCTCCCTCTCTCCCTCTCTCTCTCTCCGTCCCCCACTCTCTCTCTCCGTCCCCCACTCTCCCTCCCTCTCTCCCTCTCTCTCTCTCTCTCCGTCCCCCACTCTCTCTCTCTCCGTCCCCCGCTATCTCTCTCTCCGTCCCCCACTCTCTCTCTCTCCGTCCCCCGCTCTCTCTCTCTCCGTCCCCCACTCTCTCTCTCTATCCGTCCCCCACTCTCTCTATCTCCGTCCCCCGCTCTCTCTCTCTCCGTCCCCCACTCTCTCTCTCTCCGTCACCCACTCTCTCTCTCTCCGTCCCCCGCTCTCTCTCTCTCCGTCCCCCACTCTCTCTCTCTCCGTCCCCCACTCTCCCTCCCTCTCTCCCTCTCTCTCTCTCCGTCCCCCACTCTCTCTCTCCGTCCCCCACTCTCCCTCCCTCTCTCCCTCTCTCTCTCTCTCTCCGTCCCCCACTCTCTCTCTCTCCGTCCCCCGCTATCTCTCTCTCCGTCCCCCACTCTCTCTCTCTCCGTCCCCCGCTCTCTCTCTCTCCGTCCCCCACTCTCTCTCTCTATCCGTCCCCCACTCTCTCTCTCTATCCGTCCCCCGCTCTCTCTCTCTCCGTCCCCCGCTCTCTCTCTCTCCGTCCCCCACTCTATCTCTCTCCGTCCCCCACTCTCTCTCTCTCCGTCCCCCGCTCTCTCTCTCTCCGTCCCCCACTCTCTCTCTCTCCGTCCCCCGCTCTCTCTCTCTCCGTCCCCCACTCTCTCTCTCTCCGTCCCCCGCTCTCTCTCTCTCCGTCCCCCGCTCTCTCTCTCTCCGTCCCCCACTCTCTCTCTCTCCGTCCCCCGCTCTCTCTCTCTCCGTCCCCCGCTCTCTCTCTCTCCGTCCCCCACTCTCTCTCTCCATCCCCCACTCTCTCTATCTCCGTCCCCCGCTCTCTCTCTCTCCGTCCCCCACTCTCTCTCTCTCCGTCACCCACTCTCTCTCTCTCCGTCCCCCGCTCTCTCTCTCTCCGTCCCCCACTCTCTCTCTCTCCGTCCCCCACTCTCCCTCCCTCTCTCCCTCTCTCTCTCTCCGTCCCCCACTCTCTCTCTCCGTCCCCCACTCTCCCTCCCTCTCTCCCTCTCTCTCTCTCTCTCCGTCCCCCACTCTCTCTCTCTCCGTCCCCCGCTATCTCTCTCTCCGTCCCCCACTCTCTCTCTCTCCGTCCCCCGCTCTCTCTCTCTCCGTCCCCCACTCTCTCTCTCTATCCGTCCCCCACTCTCTCTCTCTATCCGTCCCCCGCTCTCTCTCTCTCCGTCCCCCGCTCTCTCTCTCTCCGTCCCCCACTCTATCTCTCTCCGTCCCCCACTCTCTCTCTCTCCGTCCCCCGCTCTCTCTCTCTCCGTCCCCCACTCTCTCTCTCTCCGTCCCCCGCTCTCTCTCTCTCCGTCCCCCACTCTCTCTCTCTCCGTCCCCCGCTCTCTCTCTCTCCGTCCCCCGCTCTCTCTCTCTCCGTCCCCCACTCTCTCTCTCTCCGTCCCCCGCTCTCTCTCTCTCCGTCCCCCGCTCTCTCTCTCTCCGTCCCCCACTCTCTCTCTCCATCCCCCACTCTCTCTATCTCCGTCCCCCGCTCTCTCTCTCTCCGTCCCCCACTCTCTCTCTCTCCGTCACCCACTCTCTCTCTCTCCGTCCCCCGCTCTCTCTCTCTCCGTCCCCCACTCTCTCTCTCTCCGTCCCCCACTCTCCCTCCCTCTCTCCCTCTCTCTCTCTCCGTCCCCCACTCTCTCTCTCCGTCCCCCACTCTCCCTCCCTCTCTCCCTCTCTCTCTCTCTCTCCGTCCCCCACTCTCTCTCTCTCCGTCCCCCGCTATCTCTCTCTCCGTCCCCCACTCTCTCTCTCTCCGTCCCCCGCTCTCTCTCTCTCCGTCCCCCACTCTCTCTCTCTATCCGTCCCCCACTCTCTCTCTCTCCGTCCCTCTCTCTCTCTCTCTCCGTCCCCCACTCTCTCTCTCTCCGTCCCCCGCTATCTCTCTCTCCGTCCCCCACTCTCTCTCTCTCCGTCCCCCGCTCTCTCTCTCTCCGTCCCCCACTCTCTCTATCCGTCCCCCACTCTCTCTCTCTCCGTCCCCCGCTCTCTCTCTCTCCGTCCCCCGCTCTCTCTCTCTCCGTCCCCCGCTATCTCTCTCTCCGTCCCCCACTCTCTCTCTCTCCGTCCCCCGCTCTCTCTCTCTCCGTCCCCCACTCTCTCTCTCTATCCGTCCCCCACTCTCTCTCTCTCCGTCCCCCGCTCTCTCTCTCTCCGTCCCCCGCTCTCTCTCTCTCCGTCCCCCGCTCTATCTCTCTCCGTCCCCCACTCTCTCTCTCTTCGTCCCCCGCTCTCTCTCTCTCCGTCCCCCTCTCTCTCTCCGTCCCCCACTCTCTCTCTCTCTCCGTCCCCCACTCTCTCTCTCTCCGTCCCCCACTCTCTCTCTCTCCGTCCCCCGCTCTCTCTCTCTCCGTCCCCCACTCTCTCTCTCTCCGTCCCCCGCTCTCTCTCTCTCCGTCCCCCGCTCTCTCTCTCTCCGTCCCCCTCTCTCCCTCCCTCTCTCCCTCTCTCTCTCTCCGTCCCCCACTCTCTCTCTCTCCGTCCCCCACTCTCCCTCCATCTCTCCCTCTCTCTCTCTCCATCCCCCACTCTCTCTCTCTCCGTCCCCCACTCTCCCTCCCTCTCTCCCTCTCTCTCTCCATCCCCCACTCTCTCTCTCTCCGTCCCCCGCTCTCTCTATCTCCGCCCCCCGCTCTCTCTCTCTCAGTCCCCCACTCTCTCTCTCTCCGTCCCCCACTCTCTCTCTCTCCGTCCCCCACTCTCTCTCTCTCCGTCCCCCCTCTCTCTCTCTCCGTCCCCCACTCTCTCTCTCTCCGTCCCCCGCTCTCTCTCTCCGTCCCCCACTCTCCCTCCCTCTCTCCCTCTCTCTCTCCATCCCCCACTCTCTCTCTCTCCGTCCCCCACTCTCTCTCTCTCCGTCCCCCCTCTCTCTCTCTCCGTCCCCCACTCTCTCTCTCTCCGTCCCCCGCTCTCTCTCTCCGTCCCCCACTCTCCCTCCCTCTCTCCCTCTCTCTCTCCATCCCCCACTCTCTCTCTCTCCGTCCCCCGCTCTCTCTCTCTCCGTCCCCCACTCTCTCTCTCTTCGTCCCCCGCTCTCTCTCTCTCCGTCCCCCACTCTCTCTCTCTCCGTCCCCCCTCTCTCTCTCTCCGTCCCCCACTCTCTCTCTCTCCGTCCCCCGCTCTCTCTCTCTCCGTCCCCCAATCTCTCTCTCTCCGTCCCCCACTCTCCCTCTCTCCGTCCCCCACTCTCTCTCTCTCCGTCCCCCGCTCTCTCTCTCTCCGTCCCCCACTCTCTCTCTCTCCGTCCCCCGCTCTCTCTCTCCGTCCCCCGCTCTCTCTCTCTCCGTCCCCCTCTCTCCCTCCCTCTCTCCCTCTCTCTCTCTCCATCCCCCACTCTCTCTCTCTCCGTCCCCCACTCTCCCTCCCTCTCTCCCTCTCTCTCTCTCCATCCCCCACTCTCTCTCTCTCCGTCCCCCACTCTCCCTCCCTCTCTCCCTCTCTCTCTCCGTCCCCCCTCTCTCTCTCTCCGTCCCCCACTCTCTCTCTCTCCGTCCCCCGCTCTCTCTCTCTCCGTCCCCCACTCTCTCTCTCTCCGTCCCCCGCTCTCTCTATCTCCGCCCCCCGCTCTCTCTCTCTCAGTCCCCCACTCTCTCTCTCTCCGTCCCCCACTCTCTCTCTCTCCGTCCCCCACTCTCTCTCTCTCCGTCCCCCCTCTCTCTCTCTCCGTCCCCCACTCTCTCTCTCTCCGTCCCCCGCTCTCTCTCTCTCCGTCCCCCAATCTCTCTCTCTCCGTCCCCCACTCTCCCTCTCTCCGTCCCCCACTCTCTCTCTCTCCGTCCCCCGCTCTCTCTCTCTCCGTCCCCCACTCTCTCTCTCTCCGTCCCCCGCTCTCTCTCTCCGTCCCCCGCTCTCTCTCTCTCCGTCCCCCTCTCTCCCTCCCTCTCTCCCTCTCTCTCTCTCCGTCCCCCACTCTCTCTCTCTCCGTCCCCCACTCTCCCTCCCTCTCTCCCTCTCTCTCTCTCCATCCCCCACTCTCTCTCTCTCCGTCCCCCACTCTCCCTCCCTCTCTCCCTCTCTCTCTCCGTCCCCCCTCTCTCTCTCTCCGTCCCCCACTCTCTCTCTCTCCGTCCCCCGCTCTCTCTCTCTCCGTCCCCCACTCTCTCTCTCTCCGTCCCCCGCTCTCTCTCTCTCCGTCCCCCACTCTTTCTCTCTCCGTCCCCCGCTCTCTCTCTCTCCGTCCCCCACTCTCTCTCTCTCCGTCCCCCACTCTCTCTATCTCCGTCCCCCGCTCTCTCTCTCTCCGTCCCCCACTCTCTCTCTCTCCGTCCCCCACTCTCTCTCTCCGTCCCCCGCTCTCTCTCTCTCCGTCCCCCACTCTCTCTCTCTCCGTCCCCCGCTCTCTCTCTCCGTCCCCCGCTCTCTCTCTCTCCGTCCCCCTCTCTCCCTCCCTCTCTCCCTCTCTCTCTCTCCGTCCCCCACTCTCTCTCTCTCCGTCCCCCACTCTCCCTCCCTCTCTCCCTCTCTCTCTCTCCATCCCCCACTCTCTCTCTCTCCGTCCCCCACTCTCCCTCCCTCTCTCCCTCTCTCTCTCCGTCCCCCCTCTCTCTCTCTCCGTCCCCCACTCTCTCTCTCTCCGTCCCCCGCTCTCTCTCTCTCCGTCCCCCACTCTCTCTCTCTCCGTCCCCCGCTCTCTCTCTCTCCGTCCCCCACTCTTTCTCTCTCCGTCCCCCGCTCTCTCTCTCTCCGTCCCCCACTCTCTCTCTCTCCGTCCCCCACTCTCTCTATCTCCGTCCCCCGCTCTCTCTCTCTCCGTCCCCCACTCTCTCTCTCTCCGTCCCCCACTCTCTCTCTCCGTCCCCCGCTCTCTCTCTCTCCGTCCCCCACTCTCTCTCTCTCCGTCCCCCGCTCTCTCTCTCTCCGTCCCCCACTCTCTCTCTCTCCGTCCCCCACTCTTTCTCTCTCCGTCCCCCGCTCTCTCTCTCTCCGTCCCCCACTCTCTCTCTCTCCGTCCCCCACTCTCTCTATCTCCGTCCCCCGCTCTCTCTCTCCGTCCCCCACTCTCTCTCTCTCCGTCCCCCACTCTCTCTATCTCCGTCCCCCGCTCTCTCTCTCTCCGTCCCCCGCTCTCTCTCTCTCCGTCCCCCACTCTCTCTCTCTCCGTCCCCCGCTCTCTCTATCTCCGCCCCCCGCTCTCTCTCTCTCAGTCCCCCACTCTCTCTCTCTCCGTCCCCCACTCTCTCTCTCTCCGTCCCCCACTCTCTCTCTCTCCGTCCCCCCTCTCTCTCTCTCCGTCCCCCACTCTCTCTATCTCCGTCCCCCGCTCTCTCTCTCTCCGTCCCCCACTCTCTCTCTCTCCGTCACCCACTCTCTCTCTCTCCATCCCCCGCTCTCTCTCTCTCCGTCCCCCACTCTCTCTCTCTCCGTCCCCCACTCTCCCTCCCTCTCTCCCTCTCTCTCTCTCCGTCCCCCACTCTCTCTCTCCGTCCCCCACTCTCCCTCCCTCTCTCCCTCTCTCTCTCTCTCTCCGTCCCCCACTCTCTCTCTCTCCGTCCCCCGCTATCTCTCTCTCCGTCCCCCACTCTCTCTCTCTCCGTCCCCCGCTCTCTCTCTCTCCGTCCCCCACTCTCTCTCTCTATCCGTCCCCCACTCTCTCTCTCTCCGTCCCCCGCTCTCTCTCTCTCCGTCCCCCGCTCTCTCTCTCTCCGTCCCCCACTCTATCTCTCTCCGTCCCCCACTCTCTCTCTCTTCGTCCCCCGCTCTCTCTCTCTCCGTCCCCCTCTCTCTCTCCGTCCCCCACTCTCTCTCTCTCCGTCCCCCACTCTCTCTCTCTCCGTCCCCCACTCTCTCTCTCTCCGTCCCCCGCTCTCTCTCTCTCCGTCCCCCACTCTCTCTCTCTCCGTCCCCCGCTCTCTCTCTCTCCGTCCCCCGCTCTCTCTCTCTCCGTCCCCCTCTCTCCCTCCCTCTCTCCCTCTCTCTCTCTCCGTCCCCCACTCTCTCTCTCTCCGTCCCCCACTCTCCCTCCCTCTCTCCCTCTCTCTCTCTCCATCCCCCACTCTCTCTCTCTCCGTCCCCCACTCTCCCTCCCTCTCTCCCTCTCTCTCTCCATCCCCCACTCTCTCTCTCTCCGTCCCCCGCTCTCTCTATCTCCGCCCCCCGCTCTCTCTCTCTCAGTCCCCCACTCTCTCTCTCTCCGTCCCCCACTCTCTCTCTCTCCGTCCCCCACTCTCTCTCTCTCCGTCCCCCCTCTCTCTCTCTCCGTCCCCCACTCTCTCTCTCTCCGTCCCCCGCTCTCTCTCTCCGTCCCCCACTCTCCCTCCCTCTCTCCCTCTCTCTCTCCATCCCCCACTCTCTCTCTCTCCGTCCCCCGCTCTCTCTATCTCCGCCCCCCGCTCTCTCTCTCTCAGTCCCCCACTCTCTCTCTCTCCGTCCCCCACTCTCTCTCTCTCCGTCCCCCACTCTCTCTCTCTCCGTCCCCCCTCTCTCTCTCTCCGTCCCCCACTCTCTCTCTCTCCGTCCCCCACTCTCTCTCTCTCCGTCCCCCGCTCTCTCTCTCTCCGTCCCCCGCTCTCTCTCTCTCCGTCCCCCACTCTCTCTCTCTCCGTCCCCCGCTCTCTCTCTCTCCGTCCCCCGCTCTCTCTCTCTCCGTCCCCCACTCTCTCTCTCCATCCCCCACTCTCTCTATCTCCGTCCCCCGCTCTCTCTCTCTCCGTCCCCCACTCTCTCTCTCTCCGTCACCCACTCTCTCTCTCTCCGTCCCCCGCTCTCTCTCTCTCCGTCCCCCACTCTCTCTCTCTCCGTCCCCCACTCTCCCTCCCTCTCTCCCTCTCTCTCTCTCCGTCCCCCACTCTCTCTCTCCGTCCCCCACTCTCCCTCCCTCTCTCCCTCTCTCTCTCTCTCTCCGTCCCCCACTCTCTCTCTCTCCGTCCCCCGCTATCTCTCTCTCCGTCCCCCACTCTCTCTCTCTCCGTCCCCCGCTCTCTCTCTCTCCGTCCCCCACTCTCTCTCTCTATCCGTCCCCCACTCTCTCTCTCTATCCGTCCCCCGCTCTCTCTCTCTCCGTCCCCCGCTCTCTCTCTCTCCGTCCCCCACTCTATCTCTCTCCGTCCCCCACTCTCTCTCTCTCCGTCCCCCGCTCTCTCTCTCTCCGTCCCCCACTCTCTCTCTCTCCGTCCCCCGCTCTCTCTCTCTCCGTCCCCCACTCTCTCTCTCTCCGTCCCCCGCTCTCTCTCTCTCCGTCCCCCGCTCTCTCTCTCTCCGTCCCCCACTCTCTCTCTCTCCGTCCCCCGCTCTCTCTCTCTCCGTCCCCCGCTCTCTCTCTCTCCGTCCCCCACTCTCTCTCTCCATCCCCCACTCTCTCTATCTCCGTCCCCCGCTCTCTCTCTCTCCGTCCCCCACTCTCTCTCTCTCCGTCACCCACTCTCTCTCTCTCCGTCCCCCGCTCTCTCTCTCTCCGTCCCCCACTCTCTCTCTCTCCGTCCCCCACTCTCCCTCCCTCTCTCCCTCTCTCTCTCTCCGTCCCCCACTCTCTCTCTCCGTCCCCCACTCTCCCTCCCTCTCTCCCTCTCTCTCTCTCTCTCCGTCCCCCACTCTCTCTCTCTCCGTCCCCCGCTATCTCTCTCTCCGTCCCCCACTCTCTCTCTCTCCGTCCCCCGCTCTCTCTCTCTCCGTCCCCCACTCTCTCTCTCTATCCGTCCCCCACTCTCTCTCTCTATCCGTCCCCCGCTCTCTCTCTCTCCGTCCCCCGCTCTCTCTCTCTCCGTCCCCCACTCTATCTCTCTCCGTCCCCCACTCTCTCTCTCTCCGTCCCCCGCTCTCTCTCTCTCCGTCCCCCACTCTCTCTCTCTCCGTCCCCCGCTCTCTCTCTCTCCGTCCCCCTCTCTCTCTCTCTCCGTCCCCCGCTCTCTCTCTCTCCGTCCCCCGCTCTCTCTCTCTCCGTCCCCCGCTCTCTCTCTCTCCGTCCCCCACTCTCTCTCTCTCCGTCCCCCACTCTCCCTCCCTCTCTCCCTCTCTCTCTCTCCGTCCCCCACTCTCTCTCTCCGTCCCCCACTCTCCCTCCCTCTCTCCCTCTCTCTCTCTCTCTCCGTCCCCCACTCTCTCTCTCTCCGTCCCCCGCTATCTCTCTCTCCGTCCCCCACTCTCTCTCTCTCCGTCCCCCGCTCTCTCTCTCTCCGTCCCCCACTCTCTCTCTCTCTCCGTCCCCCACTCTCTCTCTCTATCCGTCCCCCGCTCTCTCTCTCTCCGTCCCCCGCTCTCTCTCTCTCCGTCCCCCACTCTATCTCTCTCCGTCCCCCACTCTCTCTCTCTCCGTCCCCCGCTCTCTCTCTCTCCGTCCCCCACTCTCTCTCTCTCCGTCCCCCGCTCTCTCTCTCTCCGTCCCCCACTCTCTCTCTCTCCGTCCCCCGCTCTCTCTCTCTCCGTCCCCCGCTCTCTCTCTCTCCGTCCCCCACTCTCTCTCTCTCCGTCCCCCGCTCTCTCTCTCTCCGTCCCCCGCTCTCTCTCTCTCCGTCCCCCACTCTCTCTCTCCATCCCCCACTCTCTCTATCTCCGTCCCCCGCTCTCTCTCTCTCCGTCCCCCACTCTCTCTCTCTCCGTCACCCACTCTCTCTCTCTCCGTCCCCCGCTCTCTCTCTCTCCGTCCCCCACTCTCTCTCTCTCCGTCCCCCACTCTCCCTCCCTCTCTCCCTCTCTCTCTCTCCGTCCCCCACTCTCTCTCTCCGTCCCCCACTCTCCCTCCCTCTCTCCCTCTCTCTCTCTCTCTCCGTCCCCCACTCTCTCTCTCTCCGTCCCCCGCTATCTCTCTCTCCGTCCCCCACTCTCTCTCTCTCCGTCCCCCGCTCTCTCTCTCTCCGTCCCCCACTCTCTCTCTCTATCCGTCCCCCACTCTCTCTCTCTCCGTCCCTCTCTCTCTCTCTCTCCGTCCCCCACTCTCTCTCTCTCCGTCCCCCGCTATCTCTCTCTCCGTCCCCCACTCTCTCTCTCTCCGTCCCCCGCTCTCTCTCTCTCCGTCCCCCACTCTCTCTCTCTATCCGTCCCCCACTCTCTCTCTCTCCGTCCCCCGCTCTCTCTCTCTCCGTCCCCCGCTCTCTCTCTCTCCGTCCCCCGCTATCTCTCTCTCCGTCCCCCACTCTCTCTCTCTCCGTCCCCCGCTCTCTCTCTCTCCGTCCCCCACTCTCTCTCTCTATCCGTCCCCCACTCTCTCTCTCTCCGTCCCCCGCTCTCTCTCTCTCCGTCCCCCTCTCTCTCTCTCTCCGTCCCCCACTCTCTCTCTCTCCGTCCCCCACTCTCTCTCTCTTCGTACCCCGCTCTCTCTCTCTCCGTCCCCCTCTCTCTCTCCGTCCCCCACTCTCTCTCTCTCTCCGTCCCCCACTCTCTCTCTCTCCGTCCCCCACTCTCTCTCTCTCCGTCCCCCGCTCTCTCTCTCTCCGTCCCCCACTCTCTCTCTCTCCGTCCCCCGCTCTCTCTCTCTCCGTCCCCCGCTCTCTCTCTCTCCGTCCCCCTCTCTCCCTCCCTCTCTCCCTCTCTCTCTCTCCGTCCCCCACTCTCTCTCTCTCCGTCCCCCACTCTCCCTCCATCTCTCCCTCTCTCTCTCTCCATCCCCCACTCTCTCTCTCTCCGTCCCCCACTCTCCCTCCCTCTCTCCCTCTCTCTCTCCATCCCCCACTCTCTCTCTCTCCGTCCCCCGCTCTCTCTATCTCCGCCCCCCGCTCTCTCTCTCTCAGTCCCCCACTCTCTCTCTCTCCGTCCCCCACTCTCTCTCTCTCCGTCCCCCACTCTCTCTCTCTCCGTCCCCCCTCTCTCTCTCTCCGTCCCCCACTCTCTCTCTCTCCGTCCCCCGCTCTCTCTCTCCGTCCCCCACTCTCCCTCCCTCTCTCCCTCTCTCTCTCCATCCCCCACTCTCTCTCTCTCCGTCCCCCACTCTCTCTCTCTCCGTCCCCCCTCTCTCTCTCTCCGTCCCCCACTCTCTCTCTCTCCGTCCCCCGCTCTCTCTCTCCGTCCCCCACTCTCCCTCCCTCTCTCCCTCTCTCTCTCCATCCCCCACTCTCTCTCTCTCCGTCCCCCGCTCTCTCTCTCTCCGTCCCCCACTCTCTCTCTCTTCGTCCCCCGCTCTCTCTCTCTCCGTCCCCCACTCTCTCTCTCTCCGTCCCCCCTCTCTCTCTCTCCGTCCCCCACTCTCTCTCTCTCCGTCCCCCGCTCTCTCTCTCTCCGTCCCCCAATCTCTCTCTCTCCGTCCCCCACTCTCCCTCTCTCCGTCCCCCACTCTCTCTCTCTCCGTCCCCCGCTCTCTCTCTCTCCGTCCCCCACTCTCTCTCTCTCCGTCCCCCGCTCTCTCTCTCCGTCCCCCGCTCTCTCTCTCTCCGTCCCCCTCTCTCCCTCCCTCTCTCCCTCTCTCTCTCTCCGTCCCCCACTCTCTCTCTCTCCGTCCCCCACTCTCCCTCCCTCTCTCCCTCTCTCTCTCTCCATCCCCCACTCTCTCTCTCTCCGTCCCCCACTCTCCCTCCCTCTCTCCCTCTCTCTCTCCGTCCCCCCTCTCTCTCTCTCCGTCCCCCACTCTCTCTCTCTCCGTCCCCCGCTCTCTCTCTCTCCGTCCCCCACTCTCTCTCTCTCCGTCCCCCGCTCTCTCTATCTCCGCCCCCCGCTCTCTCTCTCTCAGTCCCCCACTCTCTCTCTCTCCGTCCCCCACTCTCTCTCTCTCCGTCCCCCACTCTCTCTCTCTCCGTCCCCCCTCTCTCTCTCTCCGTCCCCCACTCTCTCTCTCTCCGTCCCCCGCTCTCTCTCTCTCCGTCCCCCAATCTCTCTCTCTCCGTCCCCCACTCTCCCTCTCTCCGTCCCCCACTCTCTCTCTCTCCGTCCCCCGCTCTCTCTCTCTCCGTCCCCCACTCTCTCTCTCTCCGTCCCCCGCTCTCTCTCTCCGTCCCCCGCTCTCTCTCTCTCCGTCCCCCTCTCTCCCTCCCTCTCTCCCTCTCTCTCTCTCCGTCCCCCACTCTCTCTCTCTCCGTCCCCCACTCTCCCTCCCTCTCTCCCTCTCTCTCTCTCCATCCCCCACTCTCTCTCTCTCCGTCCCCCACTCTCCCTCCCTCTCTCCCTCTCTCTCTCCGTCCCCCCTCTCTCTCTCTCCGTCCCCCACTCTCTCTCTCTCCGTCCCCCGCTCTCTCTCTCTCCGTCCCCCACTCTCTCTCTCTCCGTCCCCCGCTCTCTCTCTCTCCGTCCCCCACTCTTTCTCTCTCCGTCCCCCGCTCTCTCTCTCTCCGTCCCCCACTCTCTCTCTCTCCGTCCCCCACTCTCTCTATCTCCGTCCCCCGCTCTCTCTCTCTCCGTCCCCCACTCTCTCTCTCTCCGTCCCCCACTCTCTCTCTCCGTCCCCCGCTCTCTCTCTCTCCGTCCCCCACTCTCTCTCTCTCCGTCCCCCGCTCTCTCTCTCCGTCCCCCGCTCTCTCTCTCTCCGTCCCCCTCTCTCCCTCCCTCTCTCCCTCTCTCTCTCTCCGTCCCCCACTCTCTCTCTCTCCGTCCCCCACTCTCCCTCCCTCTCTCCCTCTCTCTCTCTCCATCCCCCACTCTCTCTCTCTCCGTCCCCCACTCTCCCTCCCTCTCTCCCTCTCTCTCTCCGTCCCCCCTCTCTCTCTCTCCGTCCCCCACTCTCTCTCTCTCCGTCCCCCGCTCTCTCTCTCTCCGTCCCCCACTCTCTCTCTCTCCGTCCCCCGCTCTCTCTCTCTCCGTCCCCCACTCTTTCTCTCTCCGTCCCCCGCTCTCTCTCTCTCCGTCCCCCACTCTCTCTCTCTCCGTCCCCCACTCTCTCTATCTCCGTCCCCCGCTCTCTCTCTCTCCGTCCCCCACTCTCTCTCTCTCCGTCCCCCACTCTCTCTCTCCGTCCCCCGCTCTCTCTCTCTCCGTCCCCCACTCTCTCTCTCTCCGTCCCCCGCTCTCTCTCTCTCCGTCCCCCACTCTCTCTCTCTCCGTCCCCCACTCTTTCTCTCTCCGTCCCCCGCTCTCTCTCTCTCCGTCCCCCACTCTCTCTCTCTCCGTCCCCCACTCTCTCTATCTTCGTCCCCCGCTCTCTCTCTCCGTCCCCCACTCTCTCTCTCTCCGTCCCCCACTCTCTCTATCTCCGTCCCCCGCTCTCTCTCTCTCCGTCCCCCGCTCTCTCTCTCTCCGTCCCCCACTCTCTCTCTCTCCGTCCCCCGCTCTCTCTATCTCCGCCCCCCGCTCTCTCTCTCTCAGTCCCCCACTCTCTCTCTCTCCGTCCCCCACTCTCTCTCTCTCCGTCCCCCACTCTCTCTCTCTCCGTCCCCCCTCTCTCTCTCTCCGTCCCCCACTCTCTCTATCTCCGTCCCCCGCTCTCTCTCTCTCCGTCCCCCACTCTCTCTCTCTCCGTCACCCACTCTCTCTCTCTCCATCCCCCGCTCTCTCTCTCTCCGTCCCCCACTCTCTCTCTCTCCGTCCCCCACTCTCCCTCCCTCTCTCCCTCTCTCTCTCTCCGTCCCCCACTCTCTCTCTCCGTCCCCCACTCTCCCTCCCTCTCTCCCTCTCTCTCTCTCTCTCCGTCCCCCACTCTCTCTCTCTCCGTCCCCCGCTATCTCTCTCTCCGTCCCCCACTCTCTCTCTCTCCGTCCCCCGCTCTCTCTCTCTCCGTCCCCCACTCTCTCTCTCTATCCGTCCCCCACTCTCTCTCTCTCCGTCCCCCGCTCTCTCTCTCTCCGTCCCCCGCTCTCTCTCTCTCCGTCCCCCACTCTATCTCTCTCCGTCCCCCACTCTCTCTCTCTTCGTCCCCCGCTCTCTCTCTCTCCGTCCCCCTCTCTCTCTCCGTCCCCCACTCTCTCTCTCTCCGTCCCCCACTCTCTCTCTCTCCGTCCCCCACTCTCTCTCTCTCCGTCCCCCGCTCTCTCTCTCTCCGTCCCCCACTCTCTCTCTCTCCGTCCCCCGCTCTCTCTCTCTCCGTCCCCCGCTCTCTCTCTCTCCGTCCCCCTCTCTCCCTCCCTCTCTCCCTCTCTCTCTCTCCGTCCCCCACTCTCTCTCTCTCCGTCCCCCACTCTCCCTCCCTCTCTCCCTCTCTCTCTCTCCATCCCCCACTCTCTCTCTCTCCGTCCCCCACTCTCCCTCCCTCTCTCCCTCTCTCTCTCCATCCCCCACTCTCTCTCTCTCCGTCCCCCGCTCTCTCTATCTCCGCCCCCCGCTCTCTCTCTCTCAGTCCCCCACTCTCTCTCTCTCT
>NC_092173.1:34181853-34226853 GCF_045791955.1 Oncorhynchus clarkii lewisi | reverse complement strand
AGCGCTACATTCAATAAATATTACTACAAATATTTATGTTCATGAAATCACAAGTGCAATATAGGAAAACACAGCTTAGCCTTTTGTTAATCCACCTGTTGTGTCAGATTTTGAAAATATGCTTTACAGTGAAAGCAATCCAAGCGTTTGTGTAAGTTTATCGATCGCACGACAAAACATTAAGTACACTTAGCATCAGGTCGCTTGGTCACGAAAATCAGAAAAGCAATCAAATTAATAGTTTACCTTTGATGATCTTCGGATGTTTTCACTCACGAGACTCTCAGTTACACAACAAATGTTCCTTTTGTTCCATAAATATTTTTATATACAAAATACCTCCATTTATTTGGCGCGTTATGTTCAGAAATCCACAGGAAAGAGCGGTCACGACAACGCAGAAGAAAATTCCAAATAGTTTCCATAATGTCCACAGAAACATGACAAACGTTTTTTATAATCAATCCTCCGGTTGTTTTTAAAATATATAATTGATAATATATCAACCGCAAATGTCTTTCACAGTAGGAGAGGGAAAAGCAATACCTATCCAAACTCTGTTGCGTGAGCAAAACTTGACACGATGTTATCGTTCTGGCTCCTTTTTCAAAATAAAAGCCTGAAACTATGTTTGAAGACTGGTGACAACTTGAGGAAGCGAAAGGAAAAGGAATCTGGTTCATATCCCTTTAAATCCAGCAAAGGGAGGCAATGGAACATGGAGTTTTCAAAATAGAAGCCAAATCCTGTTTTGATTTTCCTCGGGGTTTCACCTGCAATATCACTTCTGTTTTACTCACAGACAATATTTTGACAGTTTTGGAAACTTTAGAGTGTTTTCTATCCAATACTAATAATAATATGCATATATTAGCAACTGAGAATGAGGAGCTGGCCGTTTACAATGGGCACCTTTTCATCCAAGCTACTCAATACGGCCCCTGCAGCCATTAAAAGTTAAACAACAATTCAGTTTTAAGAAAATCCCCCCAAAAAGTAAGAGATGAGAATAACAAATCATTAAAAAGCAGCAGAGAGTCTTTAAGTGCCTCTAAACGGGCTGTCATGTGCCTTTTACTGAGGAGTAGCTTCCGTCTGGCCACTCTACCATAAAGGCCTAAATGGTGAAGTGCTGCAGAGATGGTTGTCCTTCTGGAAAATTCACCCATCTCCACAGAGGAACTCTAGAGCTCTGTCAGAGTTACCATCAGGTTCTTGGTCACCTCCCTGACAAAGGCCCTTCTCCCCCGATTGTTCAGTTTGGCCGAGTGGCCAGCTCTGGAAGAGTCTTGGTGGTTCCAAACTTCTTCCATTTAAGAATAATGGAGGCCATTATGTTCTTGGGGACCTTCAATGCTGCAGATCTGTGCCTCGACACAATCCTGTCTCGGAGCTCTAAGTACAATTCCTTCCACCTCATGGCTTGGTGTTTGCTCTGACATGCACATCATCTGTGGGACCTTATATAGACAGGTGTGTGCCTTTCCAAATCATGTCCAATCAATTGAATTTACCACAGGTGGACTCCAATCAAGTTGTAAAAACATCTCAAGGATGTTCAATGGAAACAGGATGCATCTGAAATCAATAGTAAAAAGTCTCATAGTAAAAGGTCTGATTTGCTTTAGTTTGCGCGCCAGCTCTGCAAATTCACCAACAATACTAATGACCTGCAGTGGATCAAACCATTGTGAGGCAAAGGGCGGGGGTCGCAATCTTTTGAAACTTAAAAACGTGCTATTAAGTGTCTATAATCAGCATAAGTGCTTTCATTGCGTTCATTCATATTATTGAAATTACATAGATATGTTTACAGTGATATATTGGGGGGGGAAATCATATTTTTCCAGGATAGGGGGGTCGTGTCCCCCCCTGGGATTTCTGCCTATGCACGCGATATCTCCTCACTCACGTGGTTGATTGAAGGACGTGGTTGATGGAAGAACTGATTTGTGTTGATGGCAATTACCATATAAATTCAAAGATGAAGAAGGAGGGATGACTAGAAACGATTCAGTTGACCGTTTTATGTGTGGATTAATTGTCGGAGTAGAGGAATTTGTGTAATTCAGGTAAAAAAATGACGCAATGTTTATATCACAGGACAAATTAGCTAGCGGGTTAACTCGCTAAATTGCCATACATGTTTCATGCTTTTCGGCCTGTCCCCAATTTAATGCCATTGGTCACATATTTTGTTTTGATATTTTAACCTGCGTGTCTTTATAATGAACTTTATCTGTCGAAAATGGAAATTGTGAGGTTTGAGGTCTTGTGGTGGCTTACTACTTTGTCCCGCTCCGGGATGGTCTAGCAACCATCGCGTTTTTGTCCATTTGGGATCCTGTGTATGCGGTAGATTTTTGCCGTGTTTGCGTCCACTTGGGAAATGGGAGATACGGGTCCGGAAACCTTTTTTTTTTTTTTTTTTTTTTTCTCGTGATTTGTGGACCGCTCGGTGTAATTGTAGGTCTCTTATCCACCTACGTTCCACTGCTTTTTGCCGCCCACTGGTCCACCCAGAACACGACTGTAATCCTGATATATTGAGGTAAGTGATGGGGTGATCCTGGAAATGAGTCACTAGTTCTGTGTGTAAATGGGCCCGTTTGATATTGTATAGAATGTTGTTTAAGTCTATTTTCTATTGTATACTGGGTTTCCCCAATGTAGTGTTTTTTGCTAAATGTGCAAGTGATTATATACATATATGACATTTGGAGTGTAGAGTGAAATGAAAGACAACCCCCCCTCTCCAAAAGTTGGGTCTGTGCTGTTGTGAGTTGAAAAGACTTGGATAAATTCATGATGAGAGGGGGTCAACTACCCCCTCTGCTGGGTAATCTAAGAAAGCAACTGGGGGAGGAAAGGGGGTGTGTACAGGGGGTTGGGGGGAAAAGAAGGGTGTGGTGTGGGTCCAAATTGTGGGTAGAGCCTATTCTAAATGTAGCTGCTCACACCAATTCTTAAAAATGAGGTCTGCTGTGGTTGTTGTTCAGTGTATCAGGTCTGTTGTGTGGAATTCATCATGGGGTATCTCCAAGAGAAATGGGCCATGTGTGGTGATGTAACCGTTAATAGTTTTGTTGACGTTTTGTTGACGTTGAGTGTGAGGTTATTTTCCTGACACCACACTCCGAGGGCCCTCACCTCCTCCCTGTAGGCCGTCTCGTCGTTGTTGGTAATCAAGCCTACCACTGTTGTGTCGTCCGCAAACTTGATGATTGAGTTGGAGGCGTGCGTGGCCACGCAGTCGTGGGTGAACAGGGAGTACAGGAGAGGGCTCAGAACGCATTCTTGTGGGGCCCCAGTGTTGAGGATCAGCGGGGAGGAGATGTTGTTGCCTACCCCTCACCACCTGGGGGCGGCCCGTCAGGAAGTCCAGTACCCAGTTGCACAGGGCGGGGTCGAGACCCAGGGTCTCGAGCTTGATGACGAGCTTGGAGGGTACTATGGTGTTGAATGCCGAGCTGTAGTCGATGAACAGCATTCTCACATAGGTATTCCTCTTGTCCAGATGGGTTAGGGCAGTGTGCAGTGTGGTTGAGATTGCATCGTCTGTGGACCTATTTGGGCGGTAAGCAAATTGGAGTGGGTCTAGGGTGTCAGGTAGGGTGGAGGTGATATGGTCCTTGACTAGTCTCTCAAAGCACTTCATGATGACGGATGTGAGTGCTACGGGGCGGTAGTTGTTTAGCTCAGTTACCTTAGCTTTCTTGGGAACAGGAACAATGGTGGCCCTCTTGAAGCATGTGGGAACAGCAGACTGGTATAGGGATTGATTGAATATGTCCGTAAACACACCGGCCAGCTGGTCTGCGCATGCTCTGAGGGCGCGGCTGGGGATGCCGTCTGGGCCTGCAGCCTTGCGAGGGTTAACACGTTTAAATGTCTTACTCACCTCGGCTGCAGTGAAGGAGAGACCGCATGTTTTCGTTGCAGGCCGTGTCAGTGGCACTGTATTGTCCTCAAAGCGGGCAAAAAAGTAATTTAGTCTGCCTGGGAGCAAGACATCCTGGTCCGTGACTGGGCTGGATTTCTTCCTGTAGTCCGTGATTGACTGTAGACCCTGCCACATGCCTCTTGTGTCTGAGCCGTTGAATTGAGATTCTACTTTGTCTCTGTACTGGCGCTTAGCTTGTTTGATAGCCTTGCGGAGGGAATAGCTGCACTGTTTGTATTCGGTCATGTTACCAGACACCTAGGATCATAAATTAAACTGAGGTAAGCTCCAAGTTGCCTCTTTTTTTCTGGGTGGCAGTGCAGAAGTCGATGTGGTGAGAGATTCATTCAACCATAGTGTTGTTAAATATGAACATAAACGCCATATTGTGCATTTAAATGGTTTTATTGTTTTGTTAAAGGAAAGGAAAAACCTAAAAGAGGAAGTGCCAAACTAAAACCAAACAAACCATAAATATATAGAGTAAAAATAAATTATGAATAAAACCATGTTCTTCTCCATCCATTTTCCTGTCTGTTAAAACCCATTTTCTAATACAGGCCATTTGGTGTTATTGTCTGTAGGTTCTGGATCCATTCCCGTTCTACCCTCTTTCGCTGCCCACAGGTCCAGCCTATATGTGACTGTAACCCTGATATGGTAAGGTGAGTGATGGGGTGCTCCTGGAAGTGGGTTATGAGTAAATTGTAGGTTGATGTGGGCACTTGGCCAATGCAAGTTCAAAACAGACAGTGTGACCCAATTAAAGGCACTTCCGGTTGGCACAGGAAGCTATACGTAAACACATATCTTGCTTGGGGTATTCTCTTACAGAATCCTGAGTTTAAAGTCTTTATGTTAAAAATTGACTGATCTACACAGGGTTGAATGCAGTCATTTTCACATTTGCAGGTTATGTACATCAAAATACCTTTTGGGTGAATTTAACCACTTCCGGATGCTCCAGGAAGCTTAGATTCGACACAGGTAGACCTCATAGTGGTCTGATGGACTGTCATAGAAGACAGGTTCATAAGGCATTCATAACCCACATAGGCTTCAGGTTGAATTTAGAGGTGCAGGCAATGTATTCCTATGGGGAGAGAAGTCAATGCAAACTGTTTGAAGTAAACACCTTCTTTTAACTGCTAAGGGTTAATGCCACACGGCCAAGGTTAGGCTTGCACGGATCGGGAGGACCTCAGGAACGTACCTGAGGTCGAATTGTGCTTCTCACCCTAGCAGTTCTCTCACTGTCACCCAAAACAAATGACATTTAGGGCTAGGCTTCATTTTGGGCCTACTTTTCTCATGGTCGCTGCGCTCAGACCGAGCGAGCTACGGGATATCTCGTTGAACTCTGCACGGCCTAGAGATTATGTTTATGCCCTTGCCTGCTCTCTGTGTCTTTCAGCACCACACTTTTTCACTCCATCCTTGCTGTGTGTGTGTGAGAGAGCTTTTCTTTGACATCTGCTGGGGGAAATTACTGATTTACAGTTTAGGAGGGTTACCTAGTCACACATATGAAGTTTTGGAAAGATGTGACTTTTTTAACCCTTCAAAACAGACAGTGTGACCCAATTAAAGGCACTTCCGGTTGGCACAGGAAGCTATAAGTAAACACTTGTCTTTATTGACATAGCCACTTACAGAATCCTGAGTTTTAAGTCTTTAAGTTAAGAATTGACTGATCTACACAGGTTTGAATACAGTGATTTTCATAATGACAGGTTATGTGTTTCAAAACACTTTTAGGGTGAGCTAGCTTGATAGTTAATGTTTGCTTTAGTTTGCGCGCCAGCTCTGCAAATTCACCAACAATACTAATGACCTGCAGTGGATCAAACCATTGTGAGGCAAAGGGCGGGGGTCGCAATCTTTTGAAACTTAAAAACGTGCTATTAAGTGTCTATAATCAGCATAAGTGCTTTCATTGCGTTCATTCATATTATTGAAATTACATAGATATGTTTACAGTGATATATTGGGGGGGAAATCATATTTTTCCCAGGATAGGGGGGTCGTGTCCCCCCCTGGGATTTCTGCCTATGCACGCGATATCTCCTCACTCACGTGGTTGATTGAAGGACGTGGTTGATGGAAGAACTGATTTGTGTTGATGGCAATTACCATATAAATTCAAAGATGAAGAAGGAGGGATGACTAGAAACGATTCAGTTGACCGTTTTATGTGTGGATTAATTGTCGGAGTAGAGGAATTTGTGTAATTCAGGTAAAAAAATGACGCAATGTTTATATCACAGGACAAATTAGCTAGCGGGTTAACTCGCTAAATTGCCATACATGTTTCATGCTTTTCGGCCTGTCCCCAATTTAATGCCATTGGTCACATATTTTGTTTTGATATTTTAACCTGCGTGTCTTTATAATGAACTTTATCTGTCGAAAATGGAAATTGTGAGGTTTGAGGTCTTGTGGTGGCTTACTACTTTGTCCCGCTCCGGGATGGTCTAGCAACCATCGCGTTTTTGTCCATTTGGGATCCTGTGTATGCGGTAGATTTTTGCCGTGTTTGCGTCCACTTGGGAAATGGGAGATACGGGTCCGGAAACCTTTTTTTTTTTTTTTTTTTTTTTTCTCGTGATTTGTGGACCGCTCGGTGTAATTGTAGGTCTCTTATCCACCTACGTTCCACTGCTTTTTGCCGCCCACTGGTCCACCCAGAACACGACTGTAATCCTGATATATTGAGGTAAGTGATGGGGTGATCCTGGAAATGAGTCACTAGTTCTGTGTGTAAATGGGCCCGTTTGATATTGTATAGAATGTTGTTTAAGTCTATTTTCTATTGTATACTGGGTTTCCCCAATGTAGTGTTTTTTGCTAAATGTGCAAGTGATTATATACATATATGACATTTGGAGTGTAGAGTGAAATGAAAGACAACCCCCCCTCTCCAAAAGTTGGGTCTGTGCTGTTGTGAGTTGAAAAGACTTGGATAAATTCATGATGAGAGGGGGTCAACTACCCCCTCTGCTGGGTAATCTAAGAAAGCAACTGGGGGAGGAAAGGGGGTGTGTACAGGGGGTTGGGGGGAAAAGAAGGGTGTGGTGTGGGTCCAAATTGTGGGTAGAGCCTATTCTAAATGTAGCTGCTCACACCAATTCTTAAAAATGAGGTCTGCTGTGGTTGTTGTTCAGTGTATCAGGTCTGTTGTGTGGAATTCATCATGGGGTATCTCCAAGAGAAATGGGCCATGTGTGGTGATGTAACCGTTAATAGTTTTGTTGACGTTTTGTTGACGTTGAGTGTGAGGTTATTTTCCTGACACCACACTCCGAGGGCCCTCACCTCCTCCCTGTAGGCCGTCTCGTCGTTGTTGGTAATCAAGCCTACCACTGTTGTGTCGTCCGCAAACTTGATGATTGAGTTGGAGGCGTGCGTGGCCACGCAGTCGTGGGTGAACAGGGAGTACAGGAGAGGGCTCAGAACGCATTCTTGTGGGGCCCCAGTGTTGAGGATCAGCGGGGAGGAGATGTTGTTGCCTACCCTCACCACCTGGGGGCGGCCCGTCAGGAAGTCCAGTACCCAGTTGCACAGGGCGGGGTCGAGACCCAGGGTCTCGAGCTTGATGACGAGCTTGGAGGGTACTATGGTGTTGAATGCCGAGCTGTAGTCGATGAACAGCATTCTCACATAGGTATTCCTCTTGTCCAGATGGGTTAGGGCAGTGTGCAGTGTGGTTGAGATTGCATCGTCTGTGGACCTATTTGGGCGGTAAGCAAATTGGAGTGGGTCTAGGGTGTCAGGTAGGGTGGAGGTGATATGGTCCTTGACTAGTCTCTCAAAGCACTTCATGATGACGGATGTGAGTGCTACGGGGCGGTAGTTGTTTAGCTCAGTTACCTTAGCTTTCTTGGGAACAGGAACAATGGTGGCCCTCTTGAAGCATGTGGGAACAGCAGACTGGTATAGGGATTGATTGAATATGTCCGTAAACACACCGGCCAGCTGGTCTGCGCATGCTCTGAGGGCGCGGCTGGGGATGCCGTCTGGGCCTGCAGCCTTGCGAGGGTTAACACGTTTAAATGTCTTACTCACCTCGGCTGCAGTGAAGGAGAGACCGCATGTTTTCGTTGCAGGCCGTGTCAGTGGCACTGTATTGTCCTCAAAGCGGGCAAAAAAGTAATTTAGTCTGCCTGGGAGCAAGACATCCTGGTCCGTGACTGGGCTGGATTTCTTCCTGTAGTCCGTGATTGACTGTAGACCCTGCCACATGCCTCTTGTGTCTGAGCCGTTGAATTGAGATTCTACTTTGTCTCTGTACTGGCGCTTAGCTTGTTTGATAGCCTTGCGGAGGGAATAGCTGCACTGTTTGTATTCGGTCATGTTACCAGACACCTAGGATCATAAATTAAACTGAGGTAAGCTCCAAGTTGCCTCTTTTTTTCTGGGTGGCAGTGCAGAAGTCGATGTGGTGAGAGATTCATTCAACCATAGTGTTGTTAAATATGAACATAAACGCCATATTGTGCATTTAAATGGTTTTATTGTTTTGTTAAAGGAAAGGAAAAACCTAAAAGAGGAAGTGCCAAACTAAAACCAAACAAACCATAAATATATAGAGTAAAAATAAATTATGAATAAAACCATGTTCTTCTCCATCCATTTTCCTGTCTGTTAAAACCCATTTTCTAATACAGGCCATTTGGTGTTATTGTCTGTAGGTTCTGGATCCATTCCCGTTCTACCCTCTTTCGCTGCCCACAGGTCCAGCCTATATGTGACTGTAACCCTGATATGGTAAGGTGAGTGATGGGGTGCTCCTGGAAGTGGGTTATGAGTAAATTGTAGGTTGATGTGGGCACTTGGCCAATGCAAGTTCAAAACAGACAGTGTGACCCAATTAAAGGCACTTCCGGTTGGCACAGGAAGCTATACGTAAACACATATCTTGCTTGGGGTATTCTCTTACAGAATCCTGAGTTTAAAGTCTTTATGTTAAAAATTGACTGATCTACACAGGGTTGAATGCAGTCATTTTCACATTTGCAGGTTATGTACATCAAAATACCTTTTGGGTGAATTTAACCACTTCCGGATGCTCCAGGAAGCTTAGATTCGACACAGGTAGACCTCATAGTGGTCTGATGGACTGTCATAGAAGACAGGTTCATAAGGCATTCATAACCCACATAGGCTTCAGGTTGAATTTAGAGGTGCAGGCAATGTATTCCTATGGGGAGAGAAGTCAATGCAAACTGTTTGAAGTAAACACCTTCTTTTAACTGCTAAGGGTTAATGCCACACGGCCAAGGTTAGGCTTGCACGGATCGGGAGGACCTCAGGAACGTACCTGAGGTCGAATTGTGCTTCTCACCCTAGCAGTTCTCTCACTGTCACCCAAAACAAATGACATTTAGGGCTAGGCTTCATTTTGGGCCTACTTTTCTCATGGTCGCTGCGCTCAGACCGAGCGAGCTACGGGATATCTCGTTGAACTCTGCACGGCCTAGAGATTATGTTTATGCCCTTGCCTGCTCTCTGTGTCTTTCAGCACCACACTTTTTCACTCCATCCTTGCTGTGTGTGTGTGAGAGAGCTTTTCTTTGACATCTGCTGGGGGAAATTACTGATTTACAGTTTAGGAGGGTTACCTAGTCACACATATGAAGTTTTGGAAAGATGTGACTTTTTTAACCCTTCAAAACAGACAGTGTGACCCAATTAAAGGCACTTCCGGTTGGCACAGGAAGCTATAAGTAAACACTTGTCTTTATTGACATAGCCACTTACAGAATCCTGAGTTTTAAGTCTTTAAGTTAAGAATTGACTGATCTACACAGGTTTGAATACAGTGATTTTCATAATGACAGGTTATGTGTTTCAAAACACTTTTAGGGTGAGCTAGCTTGATAGTTAATGTTTGCTTTAGTTTGCGCGCCAGCTCTGCAAATTCACCAACAATACTAATGACCTGCAGTGGATCAAACCATTGTGAGGCAAAGGGCGGGGGTCGCAATCTTTTGAAACTTAAAAACGTGCTATTAAGTGTCTATAATCAGCATAAGTGCTTTCATTGCGTTCATTCATATTATTGAAATTACATAGATATGTTTACAGTGATATATTGGGGGGGGAAATCATATTTTTCCCAGGATAGGGGGGTCGTGTCCCCCCCTGGGATTTCTGCCTATGCACGCGATATCTCCTCACTCACGTGGTTGATTGAAGGACGTGGTTGATGGAAGAACTGATTTGTGTTGATGGCAATTACCATATAAATTCAAAGATGAAGAAGGAGGGATGACTAGAAACGATTCAGTTGACCGTTTTATGTGTGGATTAATTGTCGGAGTAGAGGAATTTGTGTAATTCAGGTAAAAAAATGACGCAATGTTTATATCACAGGACAAATTAGCTAGCGGGTTAACTCGCTAAATTGCCATACATGTTTCATGCTTTTCGGCCTGTCCCCAATTTAATGCCATTGGTCACATATTTTGTTTTGATATTTTAACCTGCGTGTCTTTATAATGAACTTTATCTGTCGAAAATGGAAATTGTGAGGTTTGAGGTCTTGTGGTGGCTTACTACTTTGTCCCGCTCCGGGATGGTCTAGCAACCATCGCGTTTTTGTCCATTTGGGATCCTGTGTATGCGGTAGATTTTTGCCGTGTTTGCGTCCACTTGGGAAATGGGAGATACGGGTCCGGAAACCTTTTTTTTTTTTTTTTTTTTTTCTCGTGATTTGTGGACCGCTCGGTGTAATTGTAGGTCTCTTATCCACCTACGTTCCACTGCTTTTTGCCGCCCACTGGTCCACCCAGAACACGACTGTAATCCTGATATATTGAGGTAAGTGATGGGGTGATCCTGGAAATGAGTCACTAGTTCTGTGTGTAAATGGGCCCGTTTGATATTGTATAGAATGTTGTTTAAGTCTATTTTCTATTGTATACTGGGTTTCCCCAATGTAGTGTTTTTTGCTAAATGTGCAAGTGATTATATACATATATGACATTTGGAGTGTAGAGTGAAATGAAAGACAACCCCCCCTCTCCAAAAGTTGGGTCTGTGCTGTTGTGAGTTGAAAAGACTTGGATAAATTCATGATGAGAGGGGGTCAACTACCCCCTCTGCTGGGTAATCTAAGAAAGCAACTGGGGGAGGAAAGGGGGTGTGTACAGGGGGTTGGGGGGAAAAGAAGGGTGTGGTGTGGGTCCAAATTGTGGGTAGAGCCTATTCTAAATGTAGCTGCTCACACCAATTCTTAAAAATGAGGTCTGCTGTGGTTGTTGTTCAGTGTATCAGGTCTGTTGTGTGGAATTCATCATGGGGTATCTCCAAGAGAAATGGGCCATGTGTGGTGATGTAACCGTTAATAGTTTTGTTGACGTTTTGTTGACGTTGAGTGTGAGGTTATTTTCCTGACACCACACTCCGAGGGCCCTCACCTCCTCCCTGTAGGCCGTCTCGTCGTTGTTGGTAATCAAGCCTACCACTGTTGTGTCGTCCGCAAACTTGATGATTGAGTTGGAGGCGTGCGTGGCCACGCAGTCGTGGGTGAACAGGGAGTACAGGAGAGGGCTCAGAACGCATTCTTGTGGGGCCCCAGTGTTGAGGATCAGCGGGGAGGAGATGTTGTTGCCTACCCTCACCACCTGGGGGCGGCCCGTCAGGAAGTCCAGTACCCAGTTGCACAGGGCGGGGTCGAGACCCAGGGTCTCGAGCTTGATGACGAGCTTGGAGGGTACTATGGTGTTGAATGCCGAGCTGTAGTCGATGAACAGCATTCTCACATAGGTATTCCTCTTGTCCAGATGGGTTAGGGCAGTGTGCAGTGTGGTTGAGATTGCATCGTCTGTGGACCTATTTGGGCGGTAAGCAAATTGGAGTGGGTCTAGGGTGTCAGGTAGGGTGGAGGTGATATGGTCCTTGACTAGTCTCTCAAAGCACTTCATGATGACGGATGTGAGTGCTACGGGGCGGTAGTTGTTTAGCTCAGTTACCTTAGCTTTCTTGGGAACAGGAACAATGGTGGCCCTCTTGAAGCATGTGGGAACAGCAGACTGGTATAGGGATTGATTGAATATGTCCGTAAACACACCGGCCAGCTGGTCTGCGCATGCTCTGAGGGCGCGGCTGGGGATGCCGTCTGGGCCTGCAGCCTTGCGAGGGTTAACACGTTTAAATGTCTTACTCACCTCGGCTGCAGTGAAGGAGAGACCGCATGTTTTCGTTGCAGGCCGTGTCAGTGGCACTGTATTGTCCTCAAAGCGGGCAAAAAAGTAATTTAGTCTGCCTGGGAGCAAGACATCCTGGTCCGTGACTGGGCTGGATTTCTTCCTGTAGTCCGTGATTGACTGTAGACCCTGCCACATGCCTCTTGTGTCTGAGCCGTTGAATTGAGATTCTACTTTGTCTCTGTACTGGCGCTTAGCTTGTTTGATAGCCTTGCGGAGGGAATAGCTGCACTGTTTGTATTCGGTCATGTTACCAGACACCTAGGATCATAAATTAAACTGAGGTAAGCTCCAAGTTGCCTCTTTTTTTCTGGGTGGCAGTGCAGAAGTCGATGTGGTGAGAGATTCATTCAACCATAGTGTTGTTAAATATGAACATAAACGCCATATTGTGCATTTAAATGGTTTTATTGTTTTGTTAAAGGAAAGGAAAAACCTAAAAGAGGAAGTGCCAAACTAAAACCAAACAAACCATAAATATATAGAGTAAAAATAAATTATGAATAAAACCATGTTCTTCTCCATCCATTTTCCTGTCTGTTAAAACCCATTTTCTAATACAGGCCATTTGGTGTTATTGTCTGTAGGTTCTGGATCCATTCCCGTTCTACCCTCTTTCGCTGCCCACAGGTCCAGCCTATATGTGACTGTAACCCTGATATGGTAAGGTGAGTGATGGGGTGCTCCTGGAAGTGGGTTATGAGTAAATTGTAGGTTGATGTGGGCACTTGGCCAATGCAAGTTCAAAACAGACAGTGTGACCCAATTAAAGGCACTTCCGGTTGGCACAGGAAGCTATACGTAAACACATATCTTGCTTGGGGTATTCTCTTACAGAATCCTGAGTTTAAAGTCTTTATGTTAAAAATTGACTGATCTACACAGGGTTGAATGCAGTCATTTTCACATTTGCAGGTTATGTACATCAAAATACCTTTTGGGTGAATTTAACCACTTCCGGATGCTCCAGGAAGCTTAGATTCGACACAGGTAGACCTCATAGTGGTCTGATGGACTGTCATAGAAGACAGGTTCATAAGGCATTCATAACCCACATAGGCTTCAGGTTGAATTTAGAGGTGCAGGCAATGTATTCCTATGGGGAGAGAAGTCAATGCAAACTGTTTGAAGTAAACACCTTCTTTTAACTGCTAAGGGTTAATGCCACACGGCCAAGGTTAGGCTTGCACGGATCGGGAGGACCTCAGGAACGTACCTGAGGTCGAATTGTGCTTCTCACCCTAGCAGTTCTCTCACTGTCACCCAAAACAAATGACATTTAGGGCTAGGCTTCATTTTGGGCCTACTTTTCTCATGGTCGCTGCGCTCAGACCGAGCGAGCTACGGGATATCTCGTTGAACTCTGCACGGCCTAGAGATTATGTTTATGCCCTTGCCTGCTCTCTGTGTCTTTCAGCACCACACTTTTTCACTCCATCCTTGCTGTGTGTGTGTGAGAGAGCTTTTCTTTGACATCTGCTGGGGGAAATTACTGATTTACAGTTTAGGAGGGTTACCTAGTCACACATATGAAGTTTTGGAAAGATGTGACTTTTTTAACCCTTCAAAACAGACAGTGTGACCCAATTAAAGGCACTTCCGGTTGGCACAGGAAGCTATAAGTAAACACTTGTCTTTATTGACATAGCCACTTACAGAATCCTGAGTTTTAAGTCTTTAAGTTAAGAATTGACTGATCTACACAGGTTTGAATACAGTGATTTTCATAATGACAGGTTATGTGTTTCAAAACACTTTTAGGGTGAGCTAGCTTGATAGTTAATGTTTGCTTTAGTTTGCGCGCCAGCTCTGCAAATTCACCAACAATACTAATGACCTGCAGTGGATCAAACCATTGTGAGGCAAAGGGCGGGGGTCGCAATCTTTTGAAACTTAAAAACGTGCTATTAAGTGTCTATAATCAGCATAAGTGCTTTCATTGCGTTCATTCATATTATTGAAATTACATAGATATGTTTACAGTGATATATTGGGGGGGGAAATCATATTTTTCCCAGGATAGGGGGGTCGTGTCCCCCCTGGGATTTCTGCCTATGCACGCGATATCTCCTCACTCACGTGGTTGATTGAAGGACGTGGTTGATGGAAGAACTGATTTGTGTTGATGGCAATTACCATATAAATTCAAAGATGAAGAAGGAGGGATGACTAGAAACGATTCAGTTGACCGTTTTATGTGTGGATTAATTGTCGGAGTAGAGGAATTTGTGTAATTCAGGTAAAAAAATGACGCAATGTTTATATCACAGGACAAATTAGCTAGCGGGTTAACTCGCTAAATTGCCATACATGTTTCATGCTTTTCGGCCTGTCCCCAATTTAATGCCATTGGTCACATATTTTGTTTTGATATTTTAACCTGCGTGTCTTTATAATGAACTTTATCTGTCGAAAATGGAAATTGTGAGGTTTGAGGTCTTGTGGTGGCTTACTACTTTGTCCCGCTCCGGGATGGTCTAGCAACCATCGCGTTTTTGTCCATTTGGGATCCTGTGTATGCGGTAGATTTTTGCCGTGTTTGCGTCCACTTGGGAAATGGGAGATACGGGTCCGGAAACCTTTTTTTTTTTTTTTTTTTTCTCGTGATTTGTGGACCGCTCGGTGTAATTGTAGGTCTCTTATCCACCTACGTTCCACTGCTTTTTGCCGCCCACTGGTCCACCCAGAACACGACTGTAATCCTGATATATTGAGGTAAGTGATGGGGTGATCCTGGAAATGAGTCACTAGTTCTGTGTGTAAATGGGCCCGTTTGATATTGTATAGAATGTTGTTTAAGTCTATTTTCTATTGTATACTGGGTTTCCCCAATGTAGTGTTTTTTGCTAAATGTGCAAGTGATTATATACATATATGACATTTGGAGTGTAGAGTGAAATGAAAGACAACCCCCCCTCTCCAAAAGTTGGGTCTGTGCTGTTGTGAGTTGAAAAGACTTGGATAAATTCATGATGAGAGGGGGTCAACTACCCCCTCTGCTGGGTAATCTAAGAAAGCAACTGGGGGAGGAAAGGGGGTGTGTACAGGGGGTTGGGGGGAAAAGAAGGGTGTGGTGTGGGTCCAAATTGTGGGTAGAGCCTATTCTAAATGTAGCTGCTCACACCAATTCTTAAAAATGAGGTCTGCTGTGGTTGTTGTTCAGTGTATCAGGTCTGTTGTGTGGAATTCATCATGGGGTATCTCCAAGAGAAATGGGCCATGTGTGGTGATGTAACCGTTAATAGTTTTGTTGACGTTTTGTTGACGTTGAGTGTGAGGTTATTTTCCTGACACCACACTCCGAGGGCCCTCACCTCCTCCCTGTAGGCCGTCTCGTCGTTGTTGGTAATCAAGCCTACCACTGTTGTGTCGTCCGCAAACTTGATGATTGAGTTGGAGGCGTGCGTGGCCACGCAGTCGTGGGTGAACAGGGAGTACAGGAGAGGGCTCAGAACGCATTCTTGTGGGGCCCCAGTGTTGAGGATCAGCGGGGAGGAGATGTTGTTGCCTACCCTCACCACCTGGGGGCGGCCCGTCAGGAAGTCCAGTACCCAGTTGCACAGGGCGGGGTCGAGACCCAGGGTCTCGAGCTTGATGACGAGCTTGGAGGGTACTATGGTGTTGAATGCCGAGCTGTAGTCGATGAACAGCATTCTCACATAGGTATTCCTCTTGTCCAGATGGGTTAGGGCAGTGTGCAGTGTGGTTGAGATTGCATCGTCTGTGGACCTATTTGGGCGGTAAGCAAATTGGAGTGGGTCTAGGGTGTCAGGTAGGGTGGAGGTGATATGGTCCTTGACTAGTCTCTCAAAGCACTTCATGATGACGGATGTGAGTGCTACGGGGCGGTAGTTGTTTAGCTCAGTTACCTTAGCTTTCTTGGGAACAGGAACAATGGTGGCCCTCTTGAAGCATGTGGGAACAGCAGACTGGTATAGGGATTGATTGAATATGTCCGTAAACACACCGGCCAGCTGGTCTGCGCATGCTCTGAGGGCGCGGCTGGGGATGCCGTCTGGGCCTGCAGCCTTGCGAGGGTTAACACGTTTAAATGTCTTACTCACCTCGGCTGCAGTGAAGGAGAGACCGCATGTTTTCGTTGCAGGCCGTGTCAGTGGCACTGTATTGTCCTCAAAGCGGGCAAAAAAGTAATTTAGTCTGCCTGGGAGCAAGACATCCTGGTCCGTGACTGGGCTGGATTTCTTCCTGTAGTCCGTGATTGACTGTAGACCCTGCCACATGCCTCTTGTGTCTGAGCCGTTGAATTGAGATTCTACTTTGTCTCTGTACTGGCGCTTAGCTTGTTTGATAGCCTTGCGGAGGGAATAGCTGCACTGTTTGTATTCGGTCATGTTACCAGACACCTAGGATCATAAATTAAACTGAGGTAAGCTCCAAGTTGCCTCTTTTTTTCTGGGTGGCAGTGCAGAAGTCGATGTGGTGAGAGATTCATTCAACCATAGTGTTGTTAAATATGAACATAAACGCCATATTGTGCATTTAAATGGTTTTATTGTTTTGTTAAAGGAAAGGAAAAACCTAAAAGAGGAAGTGCCAAACTAAAACCAAACAAACCATAAATATATAGAGTAAAAATAAATTATGAATAAAACCATGTTCTTCTCCATCCATTTTCCTGTCTGTTAAAACCCATTTTCTAATACAGGCCATTTGGTGTTATTGTCTGTAGGTTCTGGATCCATTCCCGTTCTACCCTCTTTCGCTGCCCACAGGTCCAGCCTATATGTGACTGTAACCCTGATATGGTAAGGTGAGTGATGGGGTGCTCCTGGAAGTGGGTTATGAGTAAATTGTAGGTTGATGTGGGCACTTGGCCAATGCAAGTTCAAAACAGACAGTGTGACCCAATTAAAGGCACTTCCGGTTGGCACAGGAAGCTATACGTAAACACATATCTTGCTTGGGGTATTCTCTTACAGAATCCTGAGTTTAAAGTCTTTATGTTAAAAATTGACTGATCTACACAGGGTTGAATGCAGTCATTTTCACATTTGCAGGTTATGTACATCAAAATACCTTTTGGGTGAATTTAACCACTTCCGGATGCTCCAGGAAGCTTAGATTCGACACAGGTAGACCTCATAGTGGTCTGATGGACTGTCATAGAAGACAGGTTCATAAGGCATTCATAACCCACATAGGCTTCAGGTTGAATTTAGAGGTGCAGGCAATGTATTCCTATGGGGAGAGAAGTCAATGCAAACTGTTTGAAGTAAACACCTTCTTTTAACTGCTAAGGGTTAATGCCACACGGCCAAGGTTAGGCTTGCACGGATCGGGAGGACCTCAGGAACGTACCTGAGGTCGAATTGTGCTTCTCACCCTAGCAGTTCTCTCACTGTCACCCAAAACAAATGACATTTAGGGCTAGGCTTCATTTTGGGCCTACTTTTCTCATGGTCGCTGCGCTCAGACCGAGCGAGCTACGGGATATCTCGTTGAACTCTGCACGGCCTAGAGATTATGTTTATGCCCTTGCCTGCTCTCTGTGTCTTTCAGCACCACACTTTTTCACTCCATCCTTGCTGTGTGTGTGTGAGAGAGCTTTTCTTTGACATCTGCTGGGGGAAATTACTGATTTACAGTTTAGGAGGGTTACCTAGTCACACATATGAAGTTTTGGAAAGATGTGACTTTTTTAACCCTTCAAAACAGACAGTGTGACCCAATTAAAGGCACTTCCGGTTGGCACAGGAAGCTATAAGTAAACACTTGTCTTTATTGACATAGCCACTTACAGAATCCTGAGTTTTAAGTCTTTAAGTTAAGAATTGACTGATCTACACAGGTTTGAATACAGTGATTTTCATAATGACAGGTTATGTGTTTCAAAACACTTTTAGGGTGAGCTAGCTTGATAGTTAATGTTTGCTTTAGTTTGCGCGCCAGCTCTGCAAATTCACCAACAATACTAATGACCTGCAGTGGATCAAACCATTGTGAGGCAAAGGGCGGGGGTCGCAATCTTTTGAAACTTAAAAACGTGCTATTAAGTGTCTATAATCAGCATAAGTGCTTTCATTGCGTTCATTCATATTATTGAAATTACATAGATATGTTTACAGTGATATATTGGGGGGGGAAATCATATTTTTCCCAGGATAGGGGGGTCGTGTCCCCCCCTGGGATTTCTGCCTATGCACGCGATATCTCCTCACTCACGTGGTTGATTGAAGGACGTGGTTGATGGAAGAACTGATTTGTGTTGATGGCAATTACCATATAAATTCAAAGATGAAGAAGGAGGGATGACTAGAAACGATTCAGTTGACCGTTTTATGTGTGGATTAATTGTCGGAGTAGAGGAATTTGTGTAATTCAGGTAAAAAAATGACGCAATGTTTATATCACAGGACAAATTAGCTAGCGGGTTAACTCGCTAAATTGCCATACATGTTTCATGCTTTTCGGCCTGTCCCCAATTTAATGCCATTGGTCACATATTTTGTTTTGATATTTTAACCTGCGTGTCTTTATAATGAACTTTATCTGTCGAAAATGGAAATTGTGAGGTTTGAGGTCTTGTGGTGGCTTACTACTTTGTCCCGCTCCGGGATGGTCTAGCAACCATCGCGTTTTTGTCCATTTGGGATCCTGTGTATGCGGTAGATTTTTGCCGTGTTTGCGTCCACTTGGGAAATGGGAGATACGGGTCCGGAAACCTTTTTTTTTTTTTTTTTTTCTCGTGATTTGTGGACCGCTCGGTGTAATTGTAGGTCTCTTATCCACCTACGTTCCACTGCTTTTTGCCGCCCACTGGTCCACCCAGAACACGACTGTAATCCTGATATATTGAGGTAAGTGATGGGGTGATCCTGGAAATGAGTCACTAGTTCTGTGTGTAAATGGGCCCGTTTGATATTGTATAGAATGTTGTTTAAGTCTATTTTCTATTGTATACTGGGTTTCCCCAATGTAGTGTTTTTTGCTAAATGTGCAAGTGATTATATACATATATGACATTTGGAGTGTAGAGTGAAATGAAAGACAACCCCCCCTCTCCAAAAGTTGGGTCTGTGCTGTTGTGAGTTGAAAAGACTTGGATAAATTCATGATGAGAGGGGGTCAACTACCCCCTCTGCTGGGTAATCTAAGAAAGCAACTGGGGGAGGAAAGGGGGTGTGTACAGGGGGTTGGGGGGAAAAGAAGGGTGTGGTGTGGGTCCAAATTGTGGGTAGAGCCTATTCTAAATGTAGCTGCTCACACCAATTCTTAAAAATGAGGTCTGCTGTGGTTGTTGTTCAGTGTATCAGGTCTGTTGTGTGGAATTCATCATGGGGTATCTCCAAGAGAAATGGGCCATGTGTGGTGATGTAACCGTTAATAGTTTTGTTGACGTTTTGTTGACGTTGAGTGTGAGGTTATTTTCCTGACACCACACTCCGAGGGCCCTCACCTCCTCCCTGTAGGCCGTCTCGTCGTTGTTGGTAATCAAGCCTACCACTGTTGTGTCGTCCGCAAACTTGATGATTGAGTTGGAGGCGTGCGTGGCCACGCAGTCGTGGGTGAACAGGGAGTACAGGAGAGGGCTCAGAACGCATTCTTGTGGGGCCCCAGTGTTGAGGATCAGCGGGGAGGAGATGTTGTTGCCTACCCTCACCACCTGGGGGCGGCCCGTCAGGAAGTCCAGTACCCAGTTGCACAGGGCGGGGTCGAGACCCAGGGTCTCGAGCTTGATGACGAGCTTGGAGGGTACTATGGTGTTGAATGCCGAGCTGTAGTCGATGAACAGCATTCTCACATAGGTATTCCTCTTGTCCAGATGGGTTAGGGCAGTGTGCAGTGTGGTTGAGATTGCATCGTCTGTGGACCTATTTGGGCGGTAAGCAAATTGGAGTGGGTCTAGGGTGTCAGGTAGGGTGGAGGTGATATGGTCCTTGACTAGTCTCTCAAAGCACTTCATGATGACGGATGTGAGTGCTACGGGGCGGTAGTTGTTTAGCTCAGTTACCTTAGCTTTCTTGGGAACAGGAACAATGGTGGCCCTCTTGAAGCATGTGGGAACAGCAGACTGGTATAGGGATTGATTGAATATGTCCGTAAACACACCGGCCAGCTGGTCTGCGCATGCTCTGAGGGCGCGGCTGGGGATGCCGTCTGGGCCTGCAGCCTTGCGAGGGTTAACACGTTTAAATGTCTTACTCACCTCGGCTGCAGTGAAGGAGAGACCGCATGTTTTCGTTGCAGGCCGTGTCAGTGGCACTGTATTGTCCTCAAAGCGGGCAAAAAAGTAATTTAGTCTGCCTGGGAGCAAGACATCCTGGTCCGTGACTGGGCTGGATTTCTTCCTGTAGTCCGTGATTGACTGTAGACCCTGCCACATGCCTCTTGTGTCTGAGCCGTTGAATTGAGATTCTACTTTGTCTCTGTACTGGCGCTTAGCTTGTTTGATAGCCTTGCGGAGGGAATAGCTGCACTGTTTGTATTCGGTCATGTTACCAGACACCTAGGATCATAAATTAAACTGAGGTAAGCTCCAAGTTGCCTCTTTTTTTCTGGGTGGCAGTGCAGAAGTCGATGTGGTGAGAGATTCATTCAACCATAGTGTTGTTAAATATGAACATAAACGCCATATTGTGCATTTAAATGGTTTTATTGTTTTGTTAAAGGAAAGGAAAAACCTAAAAGAGGAAGTGCCAAACTAAAACCAAACAAACCATAAATATATAGAGTAAAAATAAATTATGAATAAAACCATGTTCTTCTCCATCCATTTTCCTGTCTGTTAAAACCCATTTTCTAATACAGGCCATTTGGTGTTATTGTCTGTAGGTTCTGGATCCATTCCCGTTCTACCCTCTTTCGCTGCCCACAGGTCCAGCCTATATGTGACTGTAACCCTGATATGGTAAGGTGAGTGATGGGGTGCTCCTGGAAGTGGGTTATGAGTAAATTGTAGGTTGATGTGGGCACTTGGCCAATGCAAGTTCAAAACAGACAGTGTGACCCAATTAAAGGCACTTCCGGTTGGCACAGGAAGCTATACGTAAACACATATCTTGCTTGGGGTATTCTCTTACAGAATCCTGAGTTTAAAGTCTTTATGTTAAAAATTGACTGATCTACACAGGGTTGAATGCAGTCATTTTCACATTTGCAGGTTATGTACATCAAAATACCTTTTGGGTGAATTTAACCACTTCCGGTTGCTCCAGGAAGCTTAGATTCGACACAGGTAGACCTCATAGTGGTCTGATGGACTGTCATAGAAGACAGGTTCATAAGGCATTCATAACCCACATAGGCTTCAGGTTGAATTTAGAGGTGCAGGCAATGTATTCCTATGGGGAGAGAAGTCAATGCAAACTGTTTGAAGTAAACACCTTCTTTTAACTGCTAAGGGTTAATGCCACACGGCCAAGGTTAGGCTTGCACGGATCGGGAGGACCTCAGGAACGTACCTGAGGTCGAATTGTGCTTCTCACCCTAGCAGTTCTCTCACTGTCACCCAAAACAAATGACATTTAGGGCTAGGCTTCATTTTGGGCCTACTTTTCTCATGGTCGCTGCGCTCAGACTGAGCGAGCTACGGTCAAGCGGGATATCTCGTTGAACTCGGCACGGCCTAGAGATTATGTTTATGCCATTGCCTGCGCTCTGTGTCTTTCAGCACCGCACTTTTTCACTCCATCCTTGCTGTGTGTGTGTGTGTGAGAGCTTTTCTTTGACATCTGCTGGGGGAAATGACTGATTTACAGTTTAGGAGGGTTACCTAGTCACACATATGAAGTTTTGGAAAGATGTGACTTTTTTAACCCTTCAAAACAGACAGTGTGACCCAATTAAAGGCACTTCCGGTTGGCACAGGAAGCTATACGTAAACACATATCTTGCTTGGGGTATTCTCTTACAGAATCCTGAGTTTAAAGTCTTTATGTTAAAAATTGACTGATCTACACAGAGTTGAATGCAGTCATTTTCACATTTGCAGGTTATATACATCAAAATACCTTTTGGGTGAATTTAACCACTTCTGGTTGCTTCAGGAACCTTAGAATTGACACAGGTAGACCTCATAGTGGTCTGATGGACTGTCATAGAAGACAGGTTCATAAGGCATTCATAACCCACATAGGCTTCAGGTTGAATTTAGAGGTGCAGGCAATGTATTCCTATGGGGAGAGAAGTCAATGCAAACTGTTTGAAGTAAACACCTTCTTTTAACTGCTAAGGGTTAATGCCACTCGGCCAAGGTTAGGCTTGCACGGATCGGGAGGACCTCAGGAACGTACCTGAGGTCGAATTGTGCTTCTCACCCTAGCAGTTCTCTCACTGTCACCCAAAACCAATGACATTTATGGCTAGGCTTCATTTTGGGCCTACTTTTTTCATGGTCGCTGCGCTCAGACTGAGCGAGCTACGGTCAAGCGGGATATCTCGTTGAACTCGGCACGGCCTAGAGATTATGTTTATGCCATTGCCTGCTCTTTGTGTCTTTCAGCACCGCACTTTTTCACTCCATCCTTGCTCTGTGTGTGTGTGAGAGCTTTTCTTTGACATCTGCTGGGGGAAATGACTGATTTACAGTTTAGGAGGGTTACCTAGTCACACATATGAAGTTTTGGAAAGATGTGACTTTTTTAACCCTTCAAAACAGACAGTGTGACCCAATTAAAGGCACTTCCGGTTGGCACAGGAAGCTATACGTAAACACATATCTTGCTTGGGGTATTCTCTTACAGAATCCTGAGTTTAAAGTCTTTATGTTAAAAATTGACTGATCTACACAGAGTTGAATGCAGTCATTTTCACATTTGCAGGTTATATACATCAAAATACCTTTTGGGTGAATTTAACCACTTCTGGTTGCTTCAGGAACCTTAGAATTGACACAGGTAGACCTCATAGTGGTCTGATGGACTGTCATAGAAGACAGGTTCATAAGGTATTCATAACCCACATAGGCTTCAGGTTGAATTTAGAGGTGCAGGCAATGTATTCCTATGGGGAGAGAAGTCAATGCAAACTGTTTGAAGTAAACACCTTCTTTTAACTGCTAAGGGTTAATGCCACACGGTCAAGGTTAGGCTTGCACGGATCGGGAGGACCTCAGGAACGTACCTGAGGTCGAATTGTGCTTCTCACCCTAGCAGTTCTCTCACTGTCACCCAAAACAAATGACATTTAGGGCTAGGCTTCATCTTGGGCCTACTTTTTCTCATGGTCGCTGTGCTCAGACCGAGCGAGCTACGGTCAAGCGGGATATCTCGTTGAACTCGGCACGGCCTAGAGATTATGTTTATGCCATTGCCTGCTCTCTGTGTCTTTCAGCACCGCACTTTTTCACTCCATCCTTGCTGTGTGTGAGTGTGGGAGCTTTTCTTTGACATCTGCTGGGGGAAATGACTGATTTACAGTCATTGACACAGATGGCCGCCTCGCTTCGCGTTCCTAGGAAACCATGCAGTTTTTTGTTTTTTTACGTGTTATTTCTTACATTCGTACCCCAGGTCATCTTAGGTTTCATTACATACAGTCGAGAAGAACTACTGAATATAAGATCAGCGTCAACTCACCATCAGTACGACCAAGAATATGTTTTTCGCGACGCGGATCCTGTGTTCTGCCTTAAAAACAGGACAACGGAGTGGATCCCATGCAGCGACCCAAAAAAGAGGGAAACGAGGCGGTCTTCTGGTCAGACTCCGGAGACGTGCACAACGTGCACCACTCCCTAGCATTCTTCTTGCTAATGTCCAGTCTCTTGACAACAAGGTTGATGAAATCCGAGCAAGGGTAGCATTCCAGAGGGACATCAGAGACTGTAACGTTCTTTGCTTCACGGAAACGTGGCTCACTGGAGAGACGCTATCCGAGGCGGTGCAGCCAACGGGTTTCTCCACGCATCGCGCAGACAGAAACAAACATCTTTCTGGTAAGAAGAGGGGCGGGGGCTTATGCCTTATGGCTAACGTGACATGGTGTGATGAAAGAAACATACAGGAACTCAAATCCTTCTGTTCACTTGATTTAGAATTCCTCACAATCAAATGTAGACCGCATTATCTACCAAGAGAATTCTCTTCGATTATAATCACAGCCGTATATATCCCCCCCAAGCAGACACATCGATGGCTCTGAATGAACTTTATTTGACTCTTTGCAAACTGGAAACCATTTATCCGGAGGCTGCATTCATTGTAGCTGGGGATTTTAACAAGGCTAATCTGAAAACAACAAGACTCCCTAAATTTTATCAGCATATTGATTGCGCAACCAGGGGTGGAAAGACCTTGGATCATTGTTACTCTAACTTCCGCGACGCATATAAGGCCCTGCCCCGCCCCCCTTTCGGAAAAGCTGACCACGACTCCATTTTGTTGATCCCTGCCTACAGACAGAAACTAAAACAAGAGGCTCCCACGCTGAGGTCTGTCCAACGCTGGTCCGACCAAGCTGACTCCACACTCCAAGACTGCTTCCATCACGTGGACTGGGACATGTTTCGTATTGCGTCAGACAACAACATTGACGAATACGCTGATTCGGTGTGCGAGTTCATTAGAATGTGCGTTGAAGATGTCGTTCCCATAGCAACGATTAAAACATTCCCTAACCAGAAACCGTGGATTGATGGCAGTTCGCGTGAAACTGAAAGCGCGAACCACTGCTTTTAATCAGGGCAAGGTGTCTGGTAACATGACCGATTACAAACAGTGCAGCTATTCCCTCCGCAAGGCTATCAAACAAGCTAAGCGTCAGTACAGAGACAAAGTAGAATCTCAATTCAACGGCTCAGACACAAGAGGCATGTGGCAGGGTCTACAGTCAATCACGGACTACAGGAAGAAATCCAGCCCAGTCACGGACCAGGATGTCCTGCTCCCAGGCAGACTAAATAACTTTTTTGCCCGCTTTGAGGACAATACAGTGCCACTGACACGGCCTGCAACGAAAACATGCGGTCTCTCCTTCACTGCAGCCGAGGTGAGTAAGACATTTAAACGTGTTAACCCTCGCAAGGCTGCAGGCCCAGACGGCATCCCCAGCCGCGCCCTCAGAGCATGCGCAGACCAGCTGGCCGGTGTGTTTACGGACATATTCAATCAATCCCTATACCAGTCTGCTGTTCCCACATGCTTCAAGAGGGCCACCATTGTTCCTGTTCCCAAGAAAGCTAAGGTAACTGAGCTAAACGACTACCGCCCCGTAGCACTCACTTCCGTCATCATGAAGTGCTTTGAGAGACTAGTCAAGGACCATATCACCTCCACCCTACCTGACACCCTAGACCCACTCCAATTTGCTTACCGCCCAAATAGGTCCACAGACGATGCAATCTCAACCACACTGCACACTGCCCTAACCCATCTGGACAAGAGGAATACCTATGTGAGAATGCTGTTCATTGACTACAGCTCGGCATTCAACACCATAGTACCCTCCAAGCTCGTCATCAAGCTCGAGACCCTGGGTCTCGACCCCGCCCTGTGCAACTGGGTACTGGACTTCCTGACGGGCCGCCCCCAGGTGGTGAGGGTAGGCAACAACATCTCCTCCCCGCTGATCCTCAACACTGGGGCCCCACAAGGGTGCGTTCTGAGCCCTCTCCTGTTCACCCACGACTGCGTGGCCACGCACGCCTCCAACTCAATCATCAAGTTTGCGGACGACACAACAGTGCTAGGCTTGATTACCAACAACGACGAGACGGCCTACAGGGAGGAGGTGAGGGCCCTCGGAGTGTGGTGTCAGGAAAATAACCTCACACTCAACGTCAACAAAACTAAGGAGATGATTGTGGACTTCAGGAAACAGCAGAGGGAACACCCCCCTATCCACATCGATGGAACAGTAGTGGAGAGGGTAGCAAGTTTTAAGTTCCTCGGCATACACATCACAGACAAACTGAATTGGTCCACTCACACAGACAGCATTGTGAAGAAGGCGCAGCAGCGCCTCTTCAACCTCAGGAGGCTGAAGAAATTCGGCTTGTCACCAAAAGCACTCACAAACTTCTACAGATGCACAATCGAGAGCATCCTGGCGGGCTGTATCACCGCCTGATACGGCAACTGCTCCGCCCTCAACCGTAAGGCTCTCCAGAGGGTAGTGAGGTCTGCACAACGCATCACTGGGGGCAAACTACCTGCCCTCCAGGACACCTACACCACCCGATGTCACAGGAAGGCCATAAAGATCATCAAGGACATCAACCACCCGAGCCACTGCCTGTTCACCCCGCTATCATCCAGAAGGCGAGGTCAGTACAGGTGCATCAAAGCTGGGACCGAGAGACTGAAAAACAACTTCTATCTCAATATATATCTCGTTGAACTCGGCACGGCCTAGAGATTATGTTTATGCCCTTGCCTGCTCTCTGTGTCTTTCAGCACCACACTTTTTCACTCCATCCTTGCTGTGTGTGTGTGTTGTTAGTGTTTAAATACTGGAGAGTTGAGACCAAATCACGGACGCTGGACAGAGTGGATTTCAGTTGTAACAAAAGACAGTTTTAATGAGTCAAAGATATCTTGTCCCGCAGTTTTAGGTGCACGGATCTAGTTCACATAACTCGGTAAAGAGTCAGGTGAAAAAGAGACCTTATACAAAGGTTACATTCATTTTTATACATAGAATAAAGTAGGTGGAGTCTTGTCGTTTCGGTCTTCTGACTGGTCGGAGAGTTGGAGGCGGGCCTTGCTCTAGCCAGAGCGGGCCCCATTGGTGCACAGCAAAAGTCCTTTGCTCTTGGGACCGGCCAGTTAGAGGGGGATGAGATGTGTGTTTATACAAGGAGATATTTGTGTGTCTGGAAATCTGATACAGGAGAGCAGAGGAAAGAAGAGAACAGAGGGGGTCAGTCTTATGGCTGGGTGTATGTGTTCTTACGATGGAATGTCTTTGTTTATATGAGCTATGTGTATGAATATTTATATCACAAATCCCCCTCTTCACAACTATTAGACGTGAAAACTATAGTGCAATGGTGGTGGTTGCATTCGTGGGTAGGTGGTGCTTCTAACCTTGTCTGGTGTGCATGGTGGGTCTGTAGGTGTAGTGCTACGTTTGGGACGGGAGTGATTGGAGGGAGTGATATCAGGAACGGAGTTAGGGACATGTTGGTGTACGTGTTGTGGCAGGGTGAAATAGTTGTTCAATTAACCATGTGAAAGTACCCAGGGACACCCCAGATATCAGTAAGAATATCACAAATAAAGGGCCAGATATCCCCAGCCTCACCCAGGGAGGGAGAAATGTCCCTCTAACTGGGCGAGGTTCCCTTCTCAGGGGAGGCGGAGTTTGATGCCGCATCACCTGAGGAAGGAGTGTCTTCATTTGGAATCGAATTTAGGCCGCTCAAATCAGCTCTGACTTCAGTCAGTGTTCTGGAAAGAGTTGGGGCTAGGGTGCAATGTGTCAGGTGGTGCCAAGGTGCGCCTGATTTACCTTTGACCTGGACTGAGTGTGAAGTAACCTCCTTCACTTCGTACGGTCCAGTCCACCTGGGTTCCAGCCACTTTCTCTTGTGGACTTTAACCCTCACCCAGTCACCAACCTTTACCTTCAGTAGTGGCGTGTCCCCCGGCAGCTCCCCCTCCTGGACCTTGTGAACCTGGGTAGAGAGTGCTGCAGAGAGAACCGTCAGTTTTTTCACATAATTAGACATTACAATTTGTTGTACATCAAGGGCGGGCATATGACCTCCCTCCCTTGGTGGACCAGGCATGACTCTACCAGTCATTATCTCATGAGGAGAGAGATGGGTGCCTGCTCCTGGTGAGGCTCTCATTGCCATCAACACCAGAGGCAGGACTTCAACCCATGTCAACTTCGAACCTGCACACACTTTAGCTATCTTAGCTTTTGCTTTTGGTTTGACGTTCCACCAGATTTTGGGATTGGGGCCTGTACACAGATCCAAATCTGTGGGTTATGCCAAATCTTTCTTCCACCTGTCTCAGGTGTTAGTTACTAAAATGTGAGCCATTTGTCAAATTTGATTTGTCTTGGGATGCCATACCTGGGTATTAGTTTGGTTTGTAGCCACTCAAAGACTGACCTAGCATCCTCCCCTTTTGTTAGTATTGCCTCTACCCATTTGGAGAACCTATCTACTATAACTAGGAGATAGCGTTTGCCTTTAGATACATTGTCGGGGCCCATGTCGGTGTAGTCTATACTAATATCCTGAAAACCTGCATTAGGTATTAAGTATGAGCCCATAGGTGTTCGATATGGTTTCTTTGGGTTGTGTCTGTCACAAACATTGCATTCGTCACAAAATAAATCATCGTCATAAAATAAGTCAGTCATATTTTTTATGTGAGGGTGCCACCAGATGTGCGAGGCCTTTTGGAGGGTCTTTAGTTTGCCTTCGTGTGTGGGGCCATGTGCTTCTCATAAAAGTTCTGGGTCCATCAGTGTGGACTGCTTCATGGGCATGGGCTGAGTCTGTATAGATATTCACAGTCTTTCCTTTTCCTGCCGTGGGTGGTGGGCATCTTTTATGGACAGGGCATGGTGTTCCCTGCCATGCCTTGGAACTGTGATTGGTTGTAATCTTGCTGCTCCTGCTGCATGTGGCTAGATTCTGGGTGGTTGTATGCTGGCTGTTGCTGAGGTCCTGGGTGGTTGTAGTGAAAAGGGGGTGGTCCTCCTCTTCCTCTCCATTGCAGTTGGTGCGGGGAGAGTGGTTTCGTGCAATATCTGGCATAGTGACCGGTAATTCCGCAGTTATAACACTGGTAGTTTCCCTTTCTGGGTTGTCCAGTGTAGGGACCTCGTTGAGCCCATTGTGGCTGTTGTTGTTGCATGATATACTGCTGTGGGGGAGGGTATTGGGGTGGTTGGGCCCCCCTAGTGGCCGTGAGTGAGGCTGCCTGCTGTTGGATCATCTGAGAGACAGTCTGGGCCACTATTTGGGAGATGTCTGTTTTGGTTCCTGGCTCCTTCGTTTCTTCCGCCACCATCTGTTTCTTAGGTTTTTCTCCTTGTTGTGCTTCCTTCAATTGGAGTTTCAGGAGTTGTACCTGGAGGGACTGCACCTGGCTCTCAGCACCCCCTCTTTCCTTGTTGTGCTGGGTCACATGGTGGTGCACATGCGTATTGAATTGGGTCAGAGGAAGTGCAATCAACCCTACCGTTCCTCTGAGTTTGGTTTTAACATCTCCAGGACACCCGTTGACCACCATTTCCTTCCACATGCTGAGTGTGGTATCAGTGTGATCGAATGGTTCTTCGTGGACCGATCTCCATGTGGTCTTAGCCCTGCCCAGGTATGCTGCAGGTTGCTCACCTGGGTTGATTGTAAAGGAGGATAAGGTGGCATGGTTTCTTTCTGTAGGGTATGCTCTCCGTAGAACTTCCCATAATCTGGTACAGAAGTGGTCTATGGGCAGTGTTGGGGCCCGCCATCCAAGGTCAGCTGCTGTCATGAGGGCCTCCATGGTTCCGTGGTCGGTAGCTCTTGCTAGAAGTGCTTTCATGTCTCCTAGGCAGAGTTGCAGGCCTGACGTAAGTGTCTGCAGTTGAAGTAGCCACGCTGAAGCTCCTCCATGTAGGCTAGGCATCTGTCCCATCAGTGTTGTTAAATCAGTCATTTTCCAGGCCTGGTACTCCACAGTGTGTGCATCACCTGGTGTCGGTCGCAGGGGGTACTGTCCTGCCATCTCCTGCTCTCGCTCTCTTCTATCAGCAATTCTGGAGGACTGACTGTTTCGGACCCCATTGATTCGGTAACTTTGGTTACTGTTCCTCTCATTATGCCTTCCACACGGTAGGCTCCCTCTCTGTTGTTATCTTGGTTAGCTATTAGCTCCCTGAGTTCCTTAGCTCGAGCTATTGATGATTTCAGCAGCTCCTGCATCTTAGTCACGTTTGGAGCTCCCATCGGAGCTGGGGTGAGCACCATGTCAATTTCTTCTTCGTTTTCGATATCCATGTTCTGATGACAGTCCTCCCTATCCGTCTGATAGAAGTGGTTTGAATCTAATCTTGTTTGTAGGTGTCCTCTGGTTTCAGAGGTGAGAGAGTTCACAGAGGAGCATTGCGGCCTCCGTTCCTGGGGGAGGCCTCCTGCTCCTGGAATCCCAGTTTCGAACTGTTCACATACCATATGGCCAGCCGTTATCCCCAGTGTCATTTCCCCTTTTAACTCCCCTTGGTCTATTCTCAGAACTGGAGCCTGTATTGTGGGAGGTGCCCTGGGCAGGAATGGGTTGTGTGACGGGCTCCGGTGATTTTGTCCCTTTGAGTATGGCGGGGGCTGAACTGCCTCCATTGTCAATTGTGGATATAGTGAGGGAGAAACGGCCACAGGGGGAGCCGTGGGCAAGTTCTCAGGCGGAGCTTTAACATCCCCCGACGCCACAATAGCCACGCACATCATGTCTGGTGTGTTTTTGGGTAGCACCCTCCTACTCTCCTGTATGGCCCATGTCCCTATCTTGAGCTCCACCTCCGCTCTCTCTCTCTCTCTCGTACCTACTTTTTTGAACCTGTGTATCTTGTTTCTCTCCGCCTCACTCGCTTTTGCATGCTCTACTGCGTCCTCTAATTCTGTCTGCATATCTTGGAGTTTCCCCCCTGTAGGTGGTCCTCCGCTAAAATAACCTGCTTGTGTCCATTTTATCCGTAATCCTTTCCACACTTTCTTCACTTTCCCATACTGTTCTTTACCTCCCGCTCTATCAATCATACTCTGATCTAAATATTCATTGAATTTTAGTTTGGGCGTGGTGGCTGCAGACATTTTATCTAGTTCGTCTGATAATGTGTATAATGCGTTATTTAGGTATATTCAATCCTTACTATGTGGTGTTTATTTCTATCGTTGTATGCTTAGCCCGTCCCTGGTCGAGACCAGGGATGTACTGCTGTGCTGGCTCTGGCTTATCTCTTCCACCCCCACCCTCGCATACAAAGGGGGTTATCAGTATGTGACGCCCGCCACGTGTGTGTTTCTCCGGTATTTTATTTGAATTTGTTCAGCGATTCGTTTAGGTATTTTCTAGAAATGATTCGGCGATTTCCTTTTGGAACAATATATCAGTGAATATATGCGGTTCTATAACAATTTTCAGAGTAATTTTAGCTCTGTAGGAAATATAGATAGAATTTCTAGACAACTAAGAGTTGTTCAGTGAATTATTTAAATACTTTCTGTAAACAATTCAGTAACTTCCTTTATGAACTTATATCAGTAAATTTGAGCGATTCTATAGCAATTGTCAGAATAATTCTATCTCTTTAGGAAATATGGATAGAATAGAAAAACCCAAAAATCAGTGTGTAGCTTTTAGCATCTGTCAAACAAAGTCTGTACTAAGCTCGGCGGCTTATTTAAATACTTTCTAGAAACAATTCAGTAAGTTCCTTTATGAACTTATATCAGTAAATTCCAGCGATCCTATAGCAATTGTCAGAATAATTTTAAACTTTAGACAATATCAACAGGAATGAAAAAAGCGAAAATCAGTATTTCAGCCCGGCTGCTGTCAATCAAAGTTGCACGGCCATTCGATACTAAGGTAGCTATGTCTATCAGCACGTGTGCATAATAGCCCAGTTACGTATCCCAACCTAGCGGTTTACTCCGCGACAAACGTTTCTTTCAATTTAATTTCCCCGGTCTCAAAATCATGGAACGTCAACTTTGGTTCATATGTTTTCTCAATACTACATTCATTCATACGAATTTCACATTGAAATTCCAACATCCATAATTGTGTCCTTTACATGTTAAAACACAGCCTCTGCTTTTCCTCACCTCTATACACAACCCAATATATATATGATTAGGACAGTTTTCTATGCAGATTTCAGAACAAACAGCATCCCGAAGGAATTTAACACATTGGTCAATCACAATTCAAACATTCCTATTAAAATAACTGAGTATAGGCCAATTAATAAGAATATATTTTTTTGTTTTTTTTTCTTCTACAAAACAAGATATCTTTAATCAATGTCTTAGGTTCTTATGTAAAAAAATTTGGGCACCGATTCATACTCACGCCCAGTACTTTCTGATCAAAATTTGGTTTAGGCTATAATACAATATGCAGATTTCGATTTAACAGGCTCTGCTCACCTTATATAGAGCGCTCCGATCAGATTTCCTGAGGCAAGATGAATGGCTCACTCTTCCGTCTGATTTTTTAGCCGTGATCAGTCTCGTCCTCTCACACTAACTTATCATAGATCAAATTCAAGAATAACCATCCTCACGCTACCAAGTTCTGTTAGTGTTTAAATACTGGAGAGTTGAGACCAAATCACGGACGCTGGACAGAGTGGATTTCAGTTGTAACAAAAGACAGTTTTAATGAGTCAAAGATATCTTGTCCCGCAGTTTTAGGTGCACGGATATAGTTCACATAACTCGGCAAAGAGTCAGGTGAAAAAGAGACCTTATACAAAGGTTACATTAATTTTTATACATAGAATAAAGTAGGTGGAGTCTTGTCGTTTCGGTCTTCTGACTGGTCGGAGAGTTGGAGGCGGGCCTTGCTCTAGCCAGAGCGGGCCCCATTGGTGCACAGCAAAAGTCCTTTGCTCTTGGGACCGGCCAGTTAGAGGGGGATGAGATGTGTGTTTATACAAGGAGATATTTGTGTGTCTGGAAATCTGATACAGGAGAGCAGAGGAAAGAAGAGAACAGAGGGGGTCAGTCTTATGGCTGGGTGTATGTGTTCTTACGATGGAATGTCTTTGTTTATATGAGCTATGTGTATGAATATTTATATAACAGTGTGAGAGCTTTTCTTTGACATCTGCTGGGGGAAATGACTGATTTACAGTTTAGGAGGGTTACCTAGTCACACATATGAAGTTTTGGAAAGATGTGACTTTTTTAATCCTTCAAAACAGACAGTGTGACCCAATTAAAGGCACTTCCGGTTGGCACAGGAAGCTATACGTAAACACATATCTTGCTTGGGGTATTCTCTTACAGAATCCTGAGTTTAAAGTCTTTATGTTAAACATTGACTGATCTACACAGGGTTGAATGCAGTCATTTTCACGTTTGCAGGTTATGTACATCAAAATACCTTTTGGGTGAATTTAACCACTTCCGGTTGCTTCAGGAACCTTAGAATTGACACAGGTAGACCTCATAGTGGTCTGATGGACTGTCATAGAAGACAGATTCATAAGGCATTCATAACCCACATAGGCTTCAGGTTGTGGTCAGGGTTGAAATCAGGGGAAGGGAGGATTTGGAAATATCTCTGGAACCTCTATAATGGAGGTTGGGGTCCAAAAGAGTGATTGACAGACTTGTGTTATGTGAGTGTGTAGGTTGAATGGGAGAGAGGGCCCCCAAGGTGCTGTTTTTTATGGTCTGAGATATTGTTTAGAGTAACCTCTCTGTCTGAGTGCCTGAAATAATGTTTGAATTGCTTTTCCCAGGTCCTGTTTGCAGGAGGAAATCCTATGAAACTGTATAATTTGTGATTTAACGATGCCTCTAAATGTATGTTTGGGGTGATAACTGTGTTTGTGGAGTAAAGCATGTGTATCTGTTGGTTTGAAATAAACGTTAGTGAATATTGTTTTTTTGAGACTGATTTATGTGAAACTGTAGTATCCAAGAAGTGTACTTCACATGGATCTATTATTATGTATTTAACCTTAATGAATGGGTGGTGACTGTTGAGAATGCTAATTAATTCAGTGAATAGTTGGATATCATGAGGCCAGGCTCCTATAATGTCGTCTAGAAGTCTGTAATAGATTGTAGGTTGATGTGGGCACTTGGCCAATGCCTCTCTCTCCCATTCAGCAATGTAAGTTTGCATATGCCGTGGCAAATTTCTTGCCCATAGCTGTTCCCTCCACCTGTAAGTAGTGCTTATCATTGAATATAAAGTCATTGTGTGTGAGGCTGATTTCTAATAATTGTAGTATTTAATTGTCTGATCTATTGCTATCTGGGTGTGCATGGAAAATATTTCTGACTGTCTGTACTCCTGTTGCTGTATTCATGTTAGTGTATAAGCTATCAATGTCTATAGTGAATATATATGTTTTGGAGGGAACAACTATGGGTTTGATCTTCTCAAGAAAGTGCTAAGTGTCTCTGAGGTAGCTGGGGTGTCTAGTGGAGAGGGTTGATATAATGATCAATATATTGGGCTATGTTGTATGATTTGCTATTGCAGTCTGATACGATTGGCAAGCCAGGAGGAACTTCATAGGGAATAGTCCAGGTTTCTGGTTCTTTATGAATTTTGTAAAACAGTCTAGGTCGTGGATTGTTTGGTCCAAATAGAAAGTCTCGTTGTTTTTTCGTGATGTGCCGTTTATCAGAAAGTGTTTGTATGATTCTACGTAATTTAGTCTGGGTCTGTGGTTGTAGGCTGTTTCCTATTGGTGTTGGATAACTGTCTTTTTGCCTCGTATATGTATTGATGTTTATCTAGGATCACTGTTTTAGATCGCTTATCTGCCGGTTTCAATATTATGTGAGGGTTAAAGTTATTTTATGGCTTGTCTTTCGATGCGGGTGATGTTGTCCTCTCTATCTGCCTGGGTGTGATAGTTGTGAAGGGTGTCTTGGTCGGTTCTGATTAGGTTCTTTACCCTCCTATCTGGGACAGTTTGGGTTCCTTGTGCATTGATGCATTCTGTTTGATGTTTTGTATGGGTCATTATCCATATTGTTTATGCCCACCGAGAGAACCACTATGCTGGTGTCTAAATGAACCTCTGTTTTCTCCAGGACCTTTTTGAAATGGTAAAATGTTGCTCCAGGATAACTGTCCACTTGTATGGGTTATGGGTTATGAAATGGAGGGATTCTATTAACATTTGAGTCTCCCAAGACTAGTATTGGTTTATTTCCCTTAAAATTCCAATCTGCCACCTTGCCATTTGGTGTAATACTTAAAAAGGCCCGTAGATGTCCTCCTAGGATCATAAATTCAACTGAGGTAAGCTCCAAGTTGCCTCTTTTTCTGGGTGGCAGTGCAGAAGTCGATGTGGTGAGAGATTCATTCAACCATGGTGTTGTTAAATATGAACATAAACGCCATATTGTGCATTTAAATGGTTTTATTGTTTTGTTAAAGGAAAGGAAAAACCTAAAAGAGGAAGTGCCAAACTAAAACCAAACAAACCATAAATATATAGAGTAAAAATAAATAAATTATGAATAAAACCATGTTCTTCTCCATCCATTTTCCTGTCTGTTAAAACCCATTTTCTAATACAGGCCATTTGGTGTTATTGTCTGTAGGTGCTGGATCCACTCCCGTTCTACCCTCTTTCGCTGCCCACAGGTCCAGCCTATATGTGACTGTAACCCTGATATGGTAAGGTGAGTGATGGGGTGCTCCTGGAAGTGGGTTATGAGTTCCGTTTGTAGGTGTGCCCTTTTAATGTTATACAGGTGTTGTTTGAGTCTGGTTTCTATGGTGTGTTTGGTTTCTCCAATGTATTGTTTATTGCAAAGTGTACATGTAATGATATAAATGGTGTTATGTGTGTTCAATGAATATGATTCTTGTACTGGTGCTGATGTGTGACTGTGTATATTTGTAATGAACTTTATCTGTCGAAAATGGAAATTATGAGGTTTGAGGTCTTGTGGTGGCTTTCTACTGAATCTTGCTTTGGTGAGGAGGTCCTTTAAGTTTTTGTTCTTTCTAAATGCTGAAATAATTCTGTATGGTTTGAGTGGTATGTAAGTGTGCTGAACTGTAGAGAAGTTGTGTTTGATTGATATAGGGGTCTAATTCTATGTGAAAATGTGGTTACTAGGGGGATGATAATTGTCTGTTGATTGAGTATTGATGACAAGGGAGAAGAGACAGAGGAAGTGTTCCGGTTTAGTGATTGGTGCAGATCACTTTCCATAGGGGAGTCAGGGTGAGGGAGGGAGATAGGATGAGAACCAGGGTAATGGTACACATTAGGGTTAGGCGTGAGGTTTGGGGAGGGGTCAAGGTTAGGAGTAGGATGATTTGCTGTGGTCTGTGAGTGTTGGATGAATGGGAGGGAGGGCGGCCGGCCAATGTGTTTTTAATGGTTCTTAAAAATCGTTTTGAATATCCTCTTCTAAGTGTATTTATTGCATAATCCAGGTCTTGCTTGCAAGATGATATCCTGTAGAACCGTATAATTTGTGATTTTATTATTCCCTTAAATGTATGTTTAGGATGGTAACTGTGTTTATGAAGTAAAGCATGTGTGTCTGTTGGTTTGAAGTAAACTCTAGTGTGTAGTGTTTTCTGTGATTGATTGTTATTACTGAAAAAAACTGTTGTGTCTAAGAAGTTGACTTCTTGCGGATGAATTGTGTATTTAACCTAAATGGATGGATGATGACCGTTGAGAATGTTTATAAAATCTGTGAATAACTGGATGTCGTGGGGCCAGGCTCCTATTATGTCATCTAAAAAGCGGTAATAACAAGTGGGTTGATATGGACACTTGGCCAGTGCCTCTCTCCCATTCAGCCATGTATATATTGGCATAAGCAGGTGCACATTTTTTTGCCCATAGCTGTTCCCTCCACCTGCAGGTAATAATGATCATTGAATAAAAAGTCATTGCTAGTCAGGCTGATTTCTAACAGTTGTAATATTTCTTTGTCCGGTCTAGTGTGGTCTGGGTATCTCTTAAAGATATTTCTAATTGCTTGTATTCCTGTTGGTGTATAGGCTATCAATATCTATCGTGAATATGTGTGTATGGGAGGGAACAACTATGGGTCCAATCCTCTCCATGAAGTGGTAGGTGTCCCTGAGAAAGCTGGGGTGCCTTGTGGAGAGAGGGTTGATATGGTGATCTATATATTGTGAAATGTTATAGGATTCACTATTGCAGTCTGAGACAATCGGTCTGCCAGGAGGAACTTCAAAGGGAATTGTCCATGTCTCCGGTTCCTTGTGTACTTTTTTTTTTCAATTTAAAGTTTTATTAAGTTTTCTTGTTTTTCAATCAACCAACAAAACACATTCCACATTCACAGATGTGACAGGCTTTAAAAAAATAAAAAATAAAAAAATAATAATACTTTTGAAAAAATAAAAATACAATTAAAATGAATGATAAAGTCAAATATAAGCATTTATTTTTTTAATCTGTCACGAATCCCGTTTCCTGAGTCTGTTTTTGCCTATGTTCTGTCCTGGAGAGTTTGTCCGGCTTCCTGGAACGCACCCTGTCTGGTTGCCGGGCAATGTAGCCAGTTGGGGTTCCTGATTACCCGCACCTGTATCCCATCAGCTATCTGCACACCTGATAGAAGTTGTTTTGTTGTTTGTTACGTATTGCTTGCCTTGAACTTACCTCTGTTTGTTCTGTCTTCAGTTACTCACCCGGATCATTTACCCCATTCCCGCCTGGTCGTCAGAAGATTCCGCTTCCCCATTGGATCCACCTATTTACTCCCATCAACTCATCACCGCTACCCGCTACACCACCTGGATATATCTACCCATTCACTTGTAAATAAATACTCACCTTTTTCCTACTCTCCTTGTCCTGGTCTGCTTCTGGGTTCGACTTTGAAGAATCGTGACAGAACGATCCGGCCAAGAATGAACCCAGCGGACCTGGATTCCGTTTGCCATGCCATTACCCAGCAGGGGAAGACATTGGGACAACACAAGACTGAGCTACAGGAGATAGCGGTTGCAATCCAGAAATTATCTGCTAGCTTGACACAGATCCAGTATCAGCTCAGTTTGCTGGCGATTCATTCACCACCTGTTTCACCCATCTCACCTGCCGTGCCTGATGCGTTTTCCTTCCGTGAACCCAAGGTACCGACGCCTGATAAATATGAAGGGGATTTGGGAAGATGCCGTTCGTTTCTTATGCAGTGTGGGTTAGTGTTTGATCTGCAGCCCCATTCTTACGCCACTGACAAGGCTAGGATAGCCTTTGTTATTGAACTGCTGCGTGGAAGAGCTCTGGAATGGGCTTCAGCCGTTTGGGAACGACAGGGGACCTGCATGTCTTCATACCAGGAATTCACGGGAGAGCTGAGAAGGCTTTTTGATCATCCAGTCCGAGGTAAGGACGCAGCTAAACGTTTGTTCACTCTTCGCCAAGGAGCTCGCAGTGTGGCAGACTTTATGATCGAGTTCAGGACATTGTCTGTGGAGAGTGGTTGGAATGAGGAGTCACTACAAGCGGCTTTTTACCAGGGGTTGTCGGAGCAACTCAAGGACGAGCTGATATCCTATCCAGAGCCTAGTGATCTAGACAGCTTGGTCACTTTATCTATTCGGGTAGATAATAGAGTCCGAGAGAGAAGGAGGGAGAAGCAGTGGGGCCCATCCAATCAATCAGCAACTCGGTTACCATTCGGTTCAGGAAGTGAACCAGAACGTATTGATCGTTATTCCCCACACGGGATTAGTGGAGGGGTCTTGCCACCAGATCCTGAACCAATGCAAGTGGGGCGACACGGGCTAACTAAGGAGGAGCGCCAACGTAGACGTGAGACCAACAGCTGTTTCTACTGTGGTAGCTCAGGACATTACATCTCCACTTGTCCACAGCGCTCGTTAAACTGCCCGGCTCGCTAGTTTTGGGAGGAATTTTAGCGAGCCAGATTCAACCTCTCCAGAATCCTGTCAGACCCCGTTTTCCTGCGACCCTTATGAATAAGGATCAGAGCTTAGAGATGAACGCTCTTATCGATTCAGGTGCCGATGGCAGCTTTATTGATGCCGACTTGGTGGAACAGCTGGGGCTTTCTAAGGAGCAATTGCCGGAAGCCATTGAAGCAACCACTCTGAACGGCAGTAGTCTGGCACGGATCACTATGAGGACTGAACCGGTTAAGATGTTGTTGTCTGGGAATCATTCAGAGTTTATCTCCTTCTTCATTCTGTCCTCACCCCATGTTCCTCTGGTTCTTGGTTACCCCTGGCTGAAGGAACACAATCCCTCGTTTGATTGGGTGACGGGTAAGGTAACTAGTTGGAGCAGTGATTGTCATGCTAACTGTCTTAGGACTGCCTGTTCTCCTGCCATTTCCAGTCAGGTCAGTGACTCTGTTCCTCCTGATTTGTCCCTGGTTCCAGAAACATATCACGAGTTGGGTGAAGTATTCAGTAAACAGAAGGCTCAGTCCCTTCCTCCCCACCGACCTTATTAATCTGTTTCCTGGAGCCTCCTTACCCAAGGGACGGTTATACAGTATCTCTCGACCTGAACGTGAGGCCTTGGAGACCTACATCAAGGAGTCTCTAGCTGCAGGTCTCATTCGGCCCTCGTCATCACCTCTGGGAGCAGGATTTTTTTTTGTGAGCAAGAAGGATGGCTCTCTTCGACCGTGTATTGATTATCGGGGTTTGAATGATATTACGGTCAAGAACAAGTATCCCCTGCCCTTGATGAGCTCGGCTTTCGATTCTTTACAGGGTGCTACGGTTTTTACGAAGCTGGATTTACGTAATGCTTATCATTTGGTTCGGATCAAGGAGGGAGACGAGTGGTTGACTGGGTTCAATACTCCGATGGGACATTTCGAGTACCAGGTGATGCCGTAAAATGGGATCTTGGCACATCGAATTCACTGCAGAGCTCTTGAAAGGATTTCAGTGTAGTGGTTTTCTGATGAAATAGGTCTGAAAAGGTCCTGATTCCTAGAGTATGCCAAAGATTAAAGTTGGCATCCCTCAGGGCTTTTGGCAAGTCTGGGTTGCCTACTATAGGCGAGTGAGAACATATTTGGGAGGAAATGCCCAGGTATTTCTTACAGTCCCTCCACGCTAGTAGGGTGCTGTAAATCGCAAAGGTTTTGGCTATGTTGCCCACTTCACTAAAGTTATTAATGAATATAATTGAACTTAAGGGCAATGAACCACAGGATTGGGCTTCTATCTGAATCCACGTTGACTCTTGTCTGTTTGTGATCCATGTTAGCATGTTGCGGATTTGGGCAGACCAGTAGTACAGTTGAAGGGAGGGAAGGGCAAGACCACCTTTAGATTCAGGTTTTGATCAAGTGGAAAACTTGATCCTAGGTTTTTTATTGCCCCATATAAATTTGGTGATGCTTTGGTTAGTTGTTTTGAAGAAGGAAACTGGGAGATAGCATGGGAGCATCTGAAATAAGTAGTTTAGTCTAGGGAGGACGTTCATACGGATTACATTCATTCTTCCTACTAAGCTAATTGGGAGGGAGATCCCGGTTTGGAGATCGTTCTTGATTCGATCCAGGAGTGGAAGATAATTTTCCTTAAAAAGGCTATTCAGATCTGGTGTTATGAAGATCCCGAGGTATTGAAACCCGTGTGTTTTCCATTGGAAAGGACAAAGTGTCTTCATAGAGCTGGTGAGTGTAATATTGAGAGGGCAGACAGTGGATTTGTTAAAATTGATCTTATAACCTGAAAACTTGCCATACTGAGCAATTGTGTCTAAAATGAGAGGGAGGGATTTCTCAGGGTTGGATATGTAGAGCAAGACATCATCCGCGTAAAGCGAAATCTTGTGCTGCAGGCCACCTGCAGAAACACCCATAATACTTGGATTGCTCCTTATCAGCTCTGCCAGAGGCTCCGCCCCCAACAAGTAGAGCAGCGGGGACAGCGAGCACCCCTGTCTTGTGCCCCGTTCCAGAGGGAATCTGTCAGAGTTCAGTCCATTAGTAGTCACCATGGCATTTGGATGAGAGTATAGTGATTTGATCCATTTAATAAAATGTGGGCCCATGTTGAACTTTTCTAAGACTGAAAACAGAAAGCTCCACTCCATCCTGTCAAACGCCTTCTCAGCATCCAGTGAAGCCAGCAGGACAGGGGTCTTTTGTGCGTTTACTTGATCAATAATATCAAAAAGACGGCGAATGTTATCAGAAGAGTATCTGTCTCTAATAAATCCAGTTTGGTCCGCTTTTATTATTTTGGGAAGAAGAGTGTTTAGTCTTTTGGCGAGCAATTTGGTAATTATTTTATTGTCGAAATCCAACAAGCTTATGGGCCGGAAGGACGAGCAGGATAGGGGGTCCTTGTCCTTTTTTAGCAACACTGTAATGCACTGTGTGCATTGAGTCTGGGAGAACTCCGTTTTGCAAAAATCCTCCAGCATTGGCATGAAGATAGGGCTGAGCTGGGGCCAAAAAGCTTTGTAGAACTCTCTGGGGAATCCATCTGGGCCTGGGGACTTATTAGGTGGCATGGAGGTAATTGCCTCCAGGATCTCCTCAGGAGTCAAGGGGGAGTTGAGATCTTCCTGGTCGGTCTCTGATAGTTTAGGTAGCGAGATTCCCTCTAGGAAAGAGTGGAGTTCTGCCTCTGTGTGTTTTCTCTCAGAGGTATATAGTTTGCAGTAAAAATCATGAAAAGTTAAATTGATCTTTTTTGGGTCATATGTGACCTCGTCCTCTGCTGTTCGGATAGCCATGATTGTACGCTCTGACTGCTCCTTTTTTAATTGGTAAGCAAGCAATCTACTGGGCCTATTGCTATACTCATGGTATTTCTGTTTAGTAAAGAAAACTTTTTTTTTTATCTCCCGAGTGTAGTCCAAATTCAGTTTGGCTTTGGCTGCTTTAACCTCCAGGAGTAGCTGTCTAGGGATTGTTTATGTATTTTTTCACAGCATTCCAGCTCCCTCTCAAGATCTAGCCTGTGTGCTTCCATTGCTTTTTTCTTAGAGGAAGCATATGCAATTAGATGACCTCTTAGTGTGGCTTTAGCAGCGTCCCACATTGTGGCCGGAGAAACAGGAGAGTCTTTATTGTCTTGTGTGTAGTTGTCTATCCATGTAGTTACCAATGTATGGAACTCGTCATTTGATAGCATGGAGGTGTTGAATTTCCAGCTCTTTGACCTCGGGATGTTTTTGCAGAGGTCAAAGCAGAGGTGGACAAAGGCGAGATCTGAAAGTGCTATGGGTCCGATTGTACATGTGGCTGAATTTATGAAACTCTTTGGGATAAAAATGTAATCTATACGGGAGTAGGCGTTATGGACATTAGAGTAGTATGTATAGTCCATAGATGAGCTATTATTCTCTCTCCAGATATCTATCAGTCCCATCTCTTTAGTAAGAGAGTTCAACATCTTTGCAGATCTAGGATTTGTGGTGGGGACTTGAGGTGATTTGTCTAGGGTTGGGTTAAGGGTACAATTAAAATCTCCGGCCACCACGCCAAAGGAGACACAATGCTCATTGAACAGGGTTATAATTTTTGACATGAAGGCAGGAGTATCTGTGTTAGGGGCGTATATGTTTAATATAGTAATTGGTTGACCATATAGTGACCCAGTTATCAAAATAAATCTCCCCTCCGGATCAGATATGTTTTTGTCAATTATGAATGGAACATTTTTATGGATAAGTATGGCTGTGCCTCTACTGTTTGATTTGAAAGATGAGAAATACACCTGTCCCACCCAAGCTCTGCGGAGTTTGGCATGTTCAGCATCACAGAGGTGTGTCTCTTGTAATAGCGCAATGTCTGCTTTTTCCTTTTTTAGAGCACATAGTATCTTTTTTCGTTTTATTGCATGCCCTAGACCATGGCAGTTCCATGTCAATAGATTTAAGGTACTAGTCATCGTCATCGAGCAGTAATCGAACTTTAGTGCAAGTCATCGCTGGGTAAAAGTGGATAGTAATTACAGCTGCGTTCACATAAAAGGAAAATAAATGGTGTACATAAAATAATAATATCTGAACACCCCAGCCGAGTTCCCAAACAACTCGACACATCCCGTTGGATCTATTACCCCCCCGCTCCGTCTCAATTCTGTGTTCCGAATAAAACAAAAACCGGGAACAGTTAGCAACGCACAACGTCTCCTTCTCCCCACCAAAGAAATGCCTCATCCTCTCCACCCCGCATTGAGTAAATAACACAGTTGCCCTCGTCCAGACCCCAGTAAAAGAGGGGAGAAAAATAAAATCAATAGCCCAGCCTACATATGCCTCCCCCAAGGGACATAGGGAACCCCAGGTAATAATAGCAACAACAAAAAAACTGGGAAATAAAAGTAGGCTGAAACATTAGTAGGCCTAGGTTAGGCTATACAGCCCATCCCTCTCAGTTAAAGGACAATAAATATAAATTGGACGGCTATAATGACATTTAGGGGGTGGATCTCTGGATATCGGCTATATGTCGTCTTACCTCCTTTAGTAATGGCATTAATCGCATTTAGTCATTGGTCTGTTTCTCATTGGCCAGGATTGTCTTTCAAAAAACGTTTTGCCTCTTCGGGAGTTTTGAAGTGTCGCAAGGCTCCTTGGTGAAGAATCCTGAGCTCGTTTGGGTATTTGAATCCCCTGAAGATGCCTCGGTCAACGGAGTATTTCTTCACTTCGTCAAATTCTCGGCGCTTTCGGCGTATTCCAGCTGACAGGTCCTGGTGTAAAGCGAGTTTGGCGTTTCCCACTGTGATGGTGTTGTTTTTCGCCGCCTGTAGGACTCGTTCCTTGTCGGTGAATCTCAGGAAACGTATGGTGATTGGGCGCGCTGGTTGTCTGGCTGCTGGTGGGGGCCTCAGTGCTCGGTGAGCTCTCTCGAGTTCTATGGGCCTGTCGGTGGGCAGGTGGAGCCACTCGGGAAGTGTGTCTTGCAGGTAGCGGATCAGTGGCATGTCTTCTTTTTCGCCAAGATTGAATAGAACACAATTATTCCTTTGCCCCCTGTTTTCCAGGTCCTCTGTTTTCTCTTCCAGATGCTCGATTTTCTTTTTAGCATATGCTATTGTTTCCATGGCATCTGTCAATAAGTTTTCCATGGATAGGATTCGCCCGTCTGCCTCGTCCAGGCGCCCCGCGTTTATGTTACCTTGTTGTTGATGTCAGGCAAAGCGTTTTCCAGGATTGTCACCTTGCCCCCTATCGCACTGAGTTGAGAATTAATGGCATCTAATTTAATGTTTAGTTCTGTACGTTGGGATCTCAACTCAGAAAGGATGTCTTCGACAGAGTGCGAGGTTGGCATTCGTTGTGCCTCGTGGGGGAGCGGGTTCTCTTGCTCCTGGCTAATGGCGCTAGTTTTTTCTGAAGCTAGCTTCTTCTTGGAGTCTTTTTCCGTCGCTAATACTCGAGTCCGGGTAAAAATGTCACCTGTAGTGTCGCCTTTTGTAGCCGCCATGACTTTTTTCTTGCTAAAGCTAAATGAGTGTGAACTTGGAGTGGAGGTAAGATTAGGAATTGGAAACTACTTGTGCGGAGCTCTTAGTTCATGCGGCCATCTCGTTCAAGGGTCACGTGATCCCCCCCCTTGTGTACTTTTAACAGTAAGTAGAATAGTCTAGGTCGTGAGGTGTCTGTACCGTTGAGAAAGTCCCATTGTTTTGCTGTGATGTAGTGTTGGTCGTAGTCTTTTTATTATTGTCCTTAGCTGTGTCTGTGGTTGTATACTGTTTTGTACCCAAGTGATCAGTGTCCAGGGGGCAGCGAAAATATTTGGTCCGGTGAGTGGTTGGGACGCTGCGATTCAGACGGTTAGCAGGCCTGTGCTAACAGTTAGTAGGCCGGGGCTGAACAAGGTAGCAGTTAGCGGACCGGGGCTAAACAAGCTAGCAGTTAGCAGGCCGAATTAGCAAGCAAGGAGATAGCAAGGGCTAGAAAGTTAGCCTTTGGGGGACGTCGCGATGGGGTGAGTCTGTTTATGCCTCTTCATGCGGTGACATCGATAGACCTGTCGTGGGTCCGGATATTGTAGCCCAGGAGTATGCTTCGGTGGTAGCACAGGAGCTCTGGCCGGGCTAGCTTCAAGCTAAATGGATGGAAACGCTAGCCAGGAGTTAACATCCGGGGTTGCAGTTAGCTAGTTGTGAAGACCCAGCTGAAAATGTTGAAAAATGCTGAAAATGTGCTGAAAAGACTCTTTTTAGGCCCGAGGTACAGGACATTTCTGGAGGAACCAGAACTCATTGTGTTATATTATTATGAGTG
>NC_092173.1:34032950-34177950 GCF_045791955.1 Oncorhynchus clarkii lewisi | reverse complement strand
AGAGTTACCATCAGGTTCTTGGTCACCTCCCTGACAAAGGCCCTTCTCCCCCGATTGTTCAGTTTGGCCGAGTGGCCAGCTCTGGAAGAGTCTTGGTGGTTCCAAACTTCTTCCATTTAAGAATAATGGAGGCCATTATGTTCTTGGGGACCTTCAATGCTGCAGATCTGTGCCTCGACACAATCCTGTCTCGGAGCTCTAAGTACAATTCCTTCCACCTCATGGCTTGGTGTTTGCTCTGACATGCACATCATCTGTGGGACCTTATATAGACAGGTGTGTGCCTTTCCAAATCATGTCCAATCAATTGAATTTACCACAGGTGGACTCCAATCAAGTTGTAAAAACATCTCAAGGATGTTCAATGGAAACAGGATGCATCTGAAATCAATAGTAAAAAGTCTCATAGTAAAAGGTCTGAAAACTTACATAAAAGAAGGTATTTCTGTTTATTATTTGTAATACATTTGCAAACATTTCTAAATACCTGTTTCTGCTTTGTCGTTGTGGAGTATTGTGTGTAGATTGATGAGGAACAAAATGTATTTAATCCATTTTAGAATAAGGCTGTAACGTAGCAAAATGTGGAAAAAGGGGTCTGAATACTTTCTGAATGCAATGTATATGTTGAAGAGGGTGGGGTGCTCAAACTGCATCCCTGTCTCACCCCACGGAATGTGGAAAGAAATGTGTGTATTTCTTTGCCAATTTTAACCGCACACTTGTTGTTTGTGTATCTGGAATATATATTGTCGTATGTTTTTCTCCCAACACCGCTTTCCATCAATTTGAAAAGCAGACCGTCATGCCAAATTGAGTCAAACACTTTTTGGAAATCATCAAACCATGAGAAGACTTTTGCCTTTTGTTTGTTTGTTTGTTTGTCAATTAGGGGTGAATATGTGGTTTGCCATATGATAATTTGGTAAAAAGCCAATTTGACATTTGCTCAGTACATTGTTTTTACTGAGGAATTATATGAGTCTGCTGTTAATGATAATGTAGAGGATTTCCCAAAGGTTGCTGTTGACGTATGCTGTCTCCCACAGGAATCATTGGGGTGAAATGTTGGGGAAGATGCCAGAGCTGAGGATGATATTAAAGAGTCTAAGTATAGCCAATTGGAATTTGTGATCTGGATACCATCAACACCACATGCTTTTTGGGGTTGGAGGGTTTGTATTTTGTCCTGTAGTTCATTCAATATAATTGGAAAATCCAGTGGGTTCTGGTAGTCTTTAATAGGTGAGTCTAATATTTGTATTTGATCGTTAATATGTTTTAGGTGTTTGTTCTTCATCTTCGTTTTGGATAGATAACTCTTTGTGTTGTTGTTTGTTTAGTAAGTTCCAATTTTCCAAGAAGCGGTTAGATTCTATGGGTTCTTCAATTACATTAAGCTGATTTCTGATGTGCTTTCCATAGTGTATTTCTATATTGTTTTAGTCATTCTGTCACATATACTCCCTCTCTGGGTTTTAGGTCACCAGACTGCTGATTATTACACACACCTCGTCACGCACACCAGCGCTTATTGACACTCACCTGGACTCCATCACCTCCTTGATTACCTGCCCTATTTCTGTCACTGCCTTTGTTTCCTTCCCCAGGCGTTATTGTTTCTGTTTCCTGTCTGTGTGCCGTTTGTGTTTCTTGTTTTCTATTAAGTTGAGTTTACTTATTAAATATTCACTCCCTGAACTTGCTTCCCGACTCTCAGCGTACATCGTTACAGATTCACCATAGTGAAGGCGGAGGCTCAGGTTTTCTGAGTCTCTATGTTTTTGGTTGGGTAGGTTTCTCAATTTCTTTCTTAGGTTTTTGTGTTCTTATGTTGTCTGCTTGACATTTTTTGTTTTGATAGGGAAGCTATATGGTAAAATATGCTATTTAGATTTTCACCTTCAAGTTTACATTATGTTTACACCTTCAATCTCTCTCTCTCCATATCTCCATGGTTGTCCATCTCAGCATTAAGTTTTCATCCAGCACGCTTTGCACTAAGATGCACTAGCCCTGCCCTAGGATGACTAGCCCTGCCCTAGGATGACTAGCTCTGCCCTAGGATGACTAGCTCTGCCCTAGGATGACTAGCCCTGCCCTAGGATGACTAGCCCTGCCCTAGGATGACTAGCTCTTCCCTAGGATGACTAGCCCTGCCCTAGGATGACTAGCCCTGCCCTAGGATAACTAGCCCTGCCCTATGATGACTAGCCCTAGCCCTGCCCCAGGATGACTAGCCTTGCCCTAGGAAGACTAGCCCTGCCCTAGGATGACTAGCCCTGCCCTAGGATAACTAGCCCTGCCCTAGGATGACTAGCCCTGCCCTATGATGACTAGCTCTGCCCTAGGATGACTAGCCCTGCCCTAGGATGACTAGCCCTACCCTAGGATGACTAGCACTGCCCTAGGATGACTAGCCCTGCCCTAGGATGACTAGCTCTGCCCTATGATGACTAGCCCTAGCCCTGCCCCAGGATGACTAGCCTTGCCCTAGGATGACTAGCTCTGCCCTAGGATGACTAGCCCTAACCTAGGATGACTAGCTCTGCCCTAGGATGACTAGCTCTGCCCTATGATGACTAGCCCTAGCCCTGCCCCAGGATGACTAGCTCTGCCCTAGGATGACTAGCCCTGCCCCAGGATGACTAGCCCTGCCCTAGGATGACTAGCTCTGCCCTATGATGACTAGCTCTGCCCTAGGATGACTAGGTCAGTGCCGTTTTTAAAATTAGGGAGGATGTTTTTTTTCATGAGCATGGCCTTATTTCTGTTACAGCATATTGGATGACTGTCATTCATATTCCATGTACCCAGCTCAATGTAACATAGATAGGTTTAGGCTACTACATGATATTCTAATTTTCCCTATACCCATCATGAGGTTGCTGCAACCTAGCTTATGAATGAAAGTTTACAGCGTACAGTAAGTAAATGAACACAGGTCGAGAGACACATTTGAGGTGACAGGCAGTGACACATGGACAGACAGTGACATTCAATACCGCCTTGCCTGCATCTAGCTGCTATAGGGTGTAATCATTAGACCAATGTAATGCCATTAGTAATACCAAAAGCTTACATTGACATGGAAGAGTTCTAGTGTTGTGTTGGAAAGTCATAGCCAGCTGGCTAACATAGCATCGCTCTGAGCAGAGTGTTTCAGTAGGCTAAACTAGCTAGCTGCATTTGCTAGCTAAGTAAGTGAAACTGAAAGTGAGAAAAAAATTGACAATATCTCTCTATTACTCTCTTGCTTCGTCATTTTGGAAGAAATTAATTTGTTCAAAACTGTTCAACTGTTGTCTTTCTCTCTCTTTGAGTCAACTACTCACCACATGTTAAACACTGCAGTGCTAGCTAGCTGTAGCATATGCTTTCTGTACTATATTAATTCTCTGGTCCTTTGATTGGGTGGACAACATGTCAGTTCATGCTACAAGAGCTCTGATAGGCTGGAGCAGAGGCGTAGACAGATATTTTTGGGGGGATAGGCCTAGAAAATTGTGGATATTCCTTTTTTCTACTTCATTTAATTTATTTTGCGACGTGTACCATATATTATTTCGTAATACAATCCTTTTATACTAGTGCATAGCACTTGGAGCAACCTCGTTACACGTACAAATATTTACCTATCCCAGCATATTAAAATAAGACAGTAATTTTAGACCAGTTGCCAAATTGCCAACAACAAAAAAAAAACATCTTCAGACGCACTTTAATCTCAATGGGCAAACAAGCCTATATTTGATGTTACAATTTATACCATGGCAGGTGGTAGTACTATGAAATGGTACCTTACCTTTAATAGACGTATCATAAGGCATGACCTACATCACAAGGTGCAGACGGCGAGGCTTTGAGTTGAATATGGTGATGATTTCATCACAATCCAATGTATCTGTTAGTTGACGCTCTAAAGACAGCAAACGGAAGTGGTTCAGCCGGGCGCTTGTCATTAATGTGCGAAGATTATTTTTTTATCCTAGTTGTTGTTGAGAAAAGTCTCTCCACACTGCATGATGTCATTGGAAGTGTGACAATGATCCTTAACAGAGAGTTTATATTAGGGAAAATATCATCAGGGCAACTGTCAAGTACACTCATTATGGAGGGAAAGTCACTCTTTACCATGATCATTTTGCAACTGAATAAAAACAGTGAATTCAGCATCCTCAATTGACATTGCATAATGGTCACATGTGGTCTTCAGCTGCTCTTTAAGGCCGCAGGTTTGGGATTCTTTGGAAAAGGAGGCTGCCGCTTGCATGATCCCGTATGTGTCTTCTTGAAATTCTGAGTTCAACACAGTAATCTGTCTGTCTAGAATATTGTTGCAAAGTTGCCTCATGCTGGATGTTTTCCAGTGAAGTTTTTTACAGGCAGTTTTCACTGCCGTGATGTCCTCACATCCCAATTACTAATATCATAATTAATCATCATCTCTTTAGTTAGCTTGAGAACTTTATCAAAGTCTCCCCTGAGTTCTCTGAATGTAGAAAAGCTGCTTTTGAGGATTTCAATTAAACCAATACCGTCCATCACAGATAATGTAGAGCTTTGTAATCCCTTCGCAGCAAAATCACTAGTGTCAAACAATTTACTAAATGTGACTAACAGGAATAAAAACGTATTGTTCTGGATTTATTGTAAGAGGGCATCGGCTTCTAATTTGGTTTGTCCACAAGCCTCTGGAAACTCTGCAAGAACCTCTAAAATGACATCTAGCTGTAACAGCACTTTACTCACTGACACTTATTTTTAACTCCAACGTACATCCATGGATCTTTCTAGCTCGTTACATGGTCTATCGGGATGCAATTCTTTCTGTACTTCATGAATGGAGCATGTCTTTGGGATCCACTCATAAATGTGTGCAGCTGGTTCACTGTGTCAAAGAAAGTACTGACGTCCCGACACAGCTTGCTTAAATGTTTGCTTTAGTAGGGCATGTACCCCTCCTCTGTTCCCTGACATGACTGAAGCGCCATCGAAACAAAAACCCACACAGAGTGGGATCCAACTCCAGGGGTTGCAACACGGACAAATCAGCGGTTTCCATAAACCCAACAGCTCTTTCTTTAATCATTTCAGCATGAATGTATCGGATGCACACAGCAAGAATTTCTAGTTTAGATTGATCTTTATATTCATCTGCTAGTGTGGCAGAATACTTGGAAGGCGCAGAATGAACTTCATCTTTTATTCTCCACAGTAACAATGATGCTGCAACTCGTTCTGAATTTCGGGGCTCAGAAGCGTGGCATTGCGAAGTAGCTCATTAAGCCTGTTTTGTATTTCTGAGTCATACTTTGACATGAAATTGAAGATTTCAAAAAAGTTACCTTTGTTGATTGCCTTTTCGGTTTCTCTATGCCCTCTGAGTGGAATATCCTGCTTTGCACACATTAGGACCATATCTATGACCACTTTAACATGTGTACGGTTTCTTTCTATGAAATCCATGTTTGCATCACCATGTATCTGGTTCAACACAGTCCCACGACTTCTAGGTATCACCATGTATTTGGTTCATCACAGTCCCACGACTTCTAGGTATCACCATGTATCTGGTTCAACACAGTCCCACGACTTCTAGGTATCACCATGTATCTGGTTCAACACAGTCCCACTACTTCTAGGTATCACCATGTATTTGGTTCAACACAGTCCCACGACTTCTAGGTATCACCATGTATCTGGTTCAACACAGTCCCACGACTTCTAGGCATCACCATGTATCTGGTTCAACAGTCCCACGACTTCTAGGCATCACCATGTATCTGGTTCAACACAGTCCCACGACTTCTAGGCATCACCATGTATCTGGTTCAACACAGTCCCACGACTTCTAGGCATCACCATGTATCTGGTTCAACACAGTCCCACGACTTCTAGGTATCACCATGTATTTGGTTCAACACAGTCCCACGACTTCTAGGCATCACCATGTATCTGGTTCAACACAGTCCCACGACTTCTAGGCATCACCATGTATCTGGTTCAACACAGTCCCACGACTTCTAGGCATCACCATGTATCTGGTTCAACACAGTCCCACGACTTCTAGGCATCACCATGTATTTGGTTCAACACAGTCCCACAACTTCTAGGCCCATGGGTCGCCTTGTAGGATTCACATTTTGCAAGGACATTAGAATTTAATTTGCTATTCCTGTGTTTGCAGCAAGCATTTGTTGTGAGTTTCCAGTTTTTAAATCCATCTCGTATAAATCTGAATTTGATTGACAGGCTGGTTCATCTAAGGCAGACACATCTGTCGGTGGACCTACTGCAGGGTCACCCCCGCCCGCAGTATCAAGAACGAGAGGAGACGGTGGGGTAGGCAAGCATGCCTGGCTCAACGTGGCATTGGCTGTTGTGATGGCAATTGCGATTGTTTCTACCCTGACCCCACCTGTTAATGTCTTATTCTGGAAGCTATCAGTAGATTGATCCAAATTATATTCTGGAACACACTCCTTTGCCTCAGACGTCTTTTTTTGAAAAACCTAGCGATCTACATTTGGTTTGCCAATGCTAGAACTACTAAATGACCTTGGCTGGTGAGTCAATTCCAGTAAACTAGCGTGGTAGAGCTTGCTAGCCTATGCGCTACAAAGTTTAGCCACGTGACATTGCTAGGTTGTTGAGGTAAACCCCTGTATGATTTTTTTTAAATTTAACAAATAGTCGAAAGCCAACTTGATTGTCGCGGACTATTTCTTTGTTACATTATAATAAAATGACCCATAGAAAATACTTCTCACATGCGGTTCTTTTAAAAATGTAATAAAATATTACACAATTCATATTTTATCATTTCTGGGGCATTTTTGGGGTAGCCCTGAGATCAAACTAGGTAGGCCAAGGCTACGCCACTGGGCTGGAGGACGCCTCCGAGTTTTCTATTGAAGTCAATGTATCCAGAGGAGGACGGAAGCTAGCTGTCCTCCAGCTACACCATGGTGCTACCCTACAGACTGCTGTTGAGGCTACTGTAGACCTTCTTTGCAAAATAGTGTGTTTTAATCAGTTATTTGGTGACGTGATTATATTTATTATAGTTTTATCTAAACATAACTTTTTAAATGTCTTGCAATTAAACAGTTTGTGGAATTCACTGGAGTGAATGGTCCTCCCCTTCCTCCTCTGGGGAGCCTCCACTGGTGTAAGGGTAGTGAGATTTTGAGTTTGTCATTCTCAGTATTCTGTTTCTGGAATATGCTATGAAACCAAATGTCATATGCTGACATCAAACCATTATTGGAGACACCTTTCAAGACAAAAATAACAAACATTTCTCTGTCCAGTCAGCGGGATACAGATGTGTACTTCATTAGTGAATGACAAGGCCCTTTCCGTACAATTAAATGGGCAGCTTTATGTATCATCATCAATCACAATAAATTAGAATGTTAGAACTAAGGACAGGTTGTGTTTTATTAATACCTGTCAAAGAGTATTAAGACTTTCAGGGTCACAGAAGAACAAGCATGTCAGTTCTCAAAGAAAGCCCTGAGAAAATATCAAGAGAAGATCGTCAAAACGGCATGGTATATAACCACCCCAACACACAGAGTGAGAAAGGAAAGGAAGACATGTCAGAGTGACACTGACCTGATGTGAAGTGCGTCCCCTGAGTTTATCATCCCCTCATCCTTCCTCTCCTCCTCTTCTCTTCTCCTCCTCAGTTTGGTCTCTGTCATGATGTGAATGTTTCCTGCTGTGGCTTTGACTGCCTCTGTAGCAGTGTGCGCGCGCGCGCGCGTGTGTGTGTGTGTGTGTGTGTGTGTGTTGTGAGGTCTCCCTGCTGTGTGTGTGAATACCTCCATAGTGCTACGTGTCTTACCTGTTACAGAGCTGTCAGTCAGATAAGCCTCTTCCGAAGACCTCCTCATCTCTCAAATCAAGATCTTACTGCCGCAGATGGGTCTCATGGGGATCCATTCATTCACATAGATGGGACTTATTTTGTACATAACTAATCCAGTGTTTTGTCAAGAGAGGAACCCATAGCATGAAACAGGCATTTCCTGATTCCTAAAACAGGCTTCATCATGTCTGTTAAAGGCTCTACGCTGTTGATGTAAAATCATCTAATATACTCTTTCTCCCTCCTCCTTTTCCTCCTCTTCCCTCTCCTCTCTTCCCAGTACACCTTGTCTCTGACGTATGATGGGGTGTTGGTGATGGCCGAGGCCTTCAGGAACCTGCGTCGTCAGAAGATAGACATCTCCCGTAGAGGAAATGCTGGAGACTGTCTGGCCAACCCAGCTGCTCCCTGGAACCAGGGCATAGACATGGAACGCACACTCAAACAGGTATTCTTTGGTCCTTTGTGTTCCTTATTGTTCTTTGTTCTGACCTGTGTTCTCTGTTGTCCTGTCTCCAGGTGCGTATCCAGGGTCTAACAGGTAACATACAGTTTGACCACTACGGCCGCAGAGTCAACTACACCATGGACATGTTTGAACTGAAGAGCAACGGACCACAACGGGTAGGAATAGACACACAGGCATGTCGGAAATATTATTTGGGCTTTATAAAAATGCAGTTTTGTCTAGTTTTCACCTCTCCCTTTCCTCTCTCAGATTGGCTACTGGAACGACATTGACAAACTGGTTCTGGTCCAGAATGAGGTGCTGTTGTCTAACGACAGCACAAACATTGAGAACAGGACAGTCGTCGTGACAACTATCATGGTAATGTACTCCTCTGCCTCCTCTCCTTTCCTCAATCACACAGAAGATGCATCCCAACAGTCTAAAACGGCTTCATAATTTTAATTTTTTAGGCAAGTCCTCAACTCCAAGCCTCAACTCCTGTCCAACTGTACTGATATTAAATAACTTGAAAGGTGGAAAGTCAATGTTCTGTAAGAATCGACTACGCTGTTTTCTCAAATCAGTACAGATGACGGAGAGGAGGATCGGTTGTGCTGTTGAGATGCACCCACATTGAATTAGAGAGCAGAGGGCCCACAGGGCCTCTTGTGGTCAGAGCTGGTAGTGACAACAGTGTGTATCTCAGTGTCCCTAAGGGAGGAGAGAGTAGGGGACTGTAAGAGAGGAATCAGACTTGTCACTGGCAGGTTGTCTTTATATTGATTTGGTTTTCGTTGACGTCATCTGTCAAGTGTGAAAGAGAGAGGAGTTTTAGTCCTTTTACATTTTACCATGTCTGTCCCCCTTCTCTCTATGGACGTCACTCTCTCCCTCTTTCTCTCTCTCCCTCTCTCCCCTTCTACCTCTTTCTCTCTCTCCCTCCCCTTCTACCACTTTCTCTCTCTCCCTCTCCCCCCTTCTACCGCTTTCTCTCTCTCCCTCCCTCCCTTCTACCTCTTTCTCTCTATCCCTCCCTCCCCTTCTACCTCTTTCTCTCTCTTCCTCCCACTCCCTCTTTCTTTCTTTCCCTCCCTCCCCCTCTTTCTCCATCTCTCTCCATACCTCTCCCTCTCTCTTCCTCCCTCCCCCTCGATATTTTCCTCCCTCTTCCTTTTTCTCCCTCCCTCCCTCCCTCCCTCCCTCCCTCCCTCCCTCCCTCCCTCCCTCCCTCCCTCCCTCCCTCTTCCTTTTTCTCCCTCCCTCCCTCCCTCCCTCCCTCCCTCCCTCCCTCCCTCCCTCCCTCCCTCCCTCCCTCTCTCTCCTTCCCTCCCCCTCTCCCTCCTTCTCTCTCTGGATGATCTATGCCCCTGTCAGATGGCCATGGCTAATGTTACCTCAGCCACCTCCTCCTCTTTACAGCCACTGACGAGGAAGCCTCTGCTACGACACTGAAGACTTACAGTACAGACAGAAACACAGACAGACGGGAGATGGACTCACAGAAGGACTCACACTGACAGACAGAGCCACTGAGACTCTAGCTCTCTATCGCTCTGTAATTATATAGCAGCGGCATTGAGAGAAGAGGAATCACACAGATGAAGATACCTATCTATCTATCTATCTATCTATCCATCTGTCTGTAATTCTGCTTTGTCATGACTTGACTTTTTCTTCTCTGTGAACTGGGGGAACTGTAGACAAAAAAAAATTGGGGGGGATTATCGTTTTGGATGTTCAGGGAATTAGAATGGAATTGTGTCCCAAAATGCTGAGAAAAAGACTCCCACAGATCAGACAGCGGCCAGTCGTACAGAAACACACACAGATCAGACAGACGGCCAGTCGTATAGAAACACACCCACACAGAGTGCATATATACTGTCACACACACACATTCACACACTGCGTACTGTCTCACAGATGCATACACAAACACACCCCCAACACACTGACATAATCACAGTCTCAAACAAACACACCCTGACAGTCACAAAAACACAATTTTAAAGTGTGGCTGTATTTAATATTCCATCACCATGACATGACATCACATGTCCTCACGCCCCCTGCAGATAGCAGCTCTAGTCATTCTGTTTCTATGGTGTTCTCTGAAGACTGCATCAGGGACTGTGCATTGACACAGCGAAAGGCTGCTGTTACTTCATGGTCTCCCATCCATCTACATTGTTCTATTCTACAGTGGCTTGCGAAAGTATTCACCCCCTTGGCATTATTCCTATTTTTTTGCCTGACAACCTGGAATTAAAAAATATATTTTAGGGGGTTGTATCATTTAATTTACACAACATGCCTACAATTTTGAAGATGCAAAATATTTTTGATTGTGAAATAAATAAGAAATAAGACAAAAAAAAAACAGAAAACTTGAGCGTGCATAACTATTCACCCCCCCAAAGTCAATACTTTGTAGAGCCACCTTTTGCAGCAATTACAGCTGCAAGTCTCTTGGGGTATGTCTTGGTATAAGCTTGGCACATCTAGCCACTGGGATTTTTGCCCATTCTTCACGGCAAAACTGCTCCAGCTCCTTCAAGTTGGATGGGTTCCGCTGGTGTACAACAATCTTTAAGTCATACCACAGATTAGCGTCCCACTTGGCCAAAAGCCAGGGAAAATGCAGAGCGCCAAATTCAAATAAATTACTAAAAAAATCAAACTTTCGTTAAATCAGACATGCAAGATAGCAAATTAAAGCTACACTTGTTGTGAATCCAGCCAACATATCAGATTCCAAAAAGGCTTTTCGGCGAAAGCAAACGATGCTATTATCTGAGGATAGCACCTCCGTAAACAAAGAGAGAAACCATATTTTAACCCTGCAGGCGCGACACAAAACGCAGAAATAAAAATATAATTCATGCCTTACCTTTGACGAGCTTCCTTTGTTGGCACTCCAATATGTCCCATAAACATCACAAATGGTCCTTTTGTTCGATTAATTACGTCAATATATATCCAAAATGTCCATTTATTTGGCGCGTTTGATCCAGAAAAACACCTGTTCCAACTTGCGCAACGTGACTACAAAATATCTCAAAAGTTACCTGTAAACTTTGCCAAAACATTTCAAACTACTTTTGTAATACAACTTTACATATTTTTTTAACGTAAATAATTGATCAAATTGAAGACGGGATGATCTGTGTTCAATACAGGAGGAAAATAAACTGTAGCAAGCTTTCTGGTCACGCGCCTCGGGGTTTCGCCTGCTAAATAAGTTATGTTATACTCACAGACATGATTCAAACAGTTTTAGAAACTTCAGAGTGTTTTCTATCCAGATCTACTAATGATATGCATATCTTATCTTCTGGGGATGAGTAGCAGGCAGTTGAATTTGGGCATGCATTTCATCCAGACGTGAAAATACTGCCCCCTGTCACCAAGAAGTTAAATAACTTGAGTGTTGCTTTAGCAAAATGCTTAAGGTCATTGTCCTGCTGGAAGGTGAACCACCGTTCCAGTCTCAGGTTTCCCTCAAGAATTTCCCTGTATTTAGTGCCATCCATCATTCCTTCAATTCTGACCAGTTTCCCAGTCCCTGCCGATGAAAAACATCCCCACAGCATGATGCTGCCACCACCACGCTTCATGGTGGGGATGTTGTTCTCGGGGTGATGAGAGGTCTTGTGTTTGCGCCATTTGCTTGATGGCCAAAGAGCTCAATACTAGTCTCATATGACCAGCGTACCATCTTCCATAAGTTTGAGGAGTCTCCAACGTGCCTTTTGGCGAACACCAAACGTGTTTGCTTATTTTTTTTTTCAAGTAATGTATTTTTTCTGGCCACTCTTCCATAAAGCCCAGCTCTGTGGAATGTACGGCTTAAAGTGGTCCTATGGACAGATACTCCAATCTCCACTGTGGAGCTTTCCAGCTCCTTCAGGGTTTCTTTGGTAACTTTGTTGCCTCTAATTAATGCCCTCCTTGCCTGGGCCGTGAGTTTTTGTCGGCGGCCTTCTCTTGGCAGGTTTGTTTTCTTTCCGTTTTTTAATAATGGATTTAACTTCTTGGTGCACCCATCCCGTTACCGGGATCATTTTCAGCAATATCCGCTGAATTGCAGAGCGCAAAATTCAAATTCAATTACAAAAAATATTTAATTTTCATGAAATCACAAGTGCAATATAGCAAAACACAGCTTAGCTTGTTGTTAATCCACATGGCGTGTCACATTTCAATAAAGCTTTTCGGCGAAAGCATACCAAGCGTTAATGTAAGAACATCTCTCTCAGTAGACAAAATATTACAACCAGCTAGCAGCCAAGTAGATTGGTCACGAAAATCAGAAAAGCAATAAATTAAATCGCTTACCTTTGATGATCTTCGCACTCACAAGATTCCCAGTTACACAATAAATGTTCCTTTTGTTCCATAAAGATTATTTTTATATCCAAAATACCTCCATTTGTTTGGCGCATTATGTTCAGAAATCTACAGGCTCGAGCGGTCACGACATCGCAGACGAAAATTCCGAATAGATTCCAAAATGGTCGTAGAAACATGTCAAATGTTTTTTATAATCAATCCTCAGGTTGTTTTTACAATATATAATTGATAATATGTCAACCGGAATGTAGCTTCTTCCATAGGAGAGAGAAAATGGCTGTTGCGCATTAAAAACTCTGCTGGCACCCAGCCATCCACTGACGCGATTGGTTCTTTCTCGCTCATTTTTCAAAATAAAAGCCTGAAACTATGTCTAAAGACTGTTCACACCTTGGGGAAGCCATGGGGAAAAGGAATCTGGTTGATATTCCTTTAAATGGAGGCAAGGCATCCAATGAAACAGAGAGCTTTCAGGAAAAACAGCACTTCCTTGTTAGATTTTCCTCAGGTTTTCGCCTGCAATATCAGTTCTGTTATACTCACAGACAATATTTTGACAGTTTTGGAAACTTTAGACTGTTTTCTATCCTAACGTCACGTTCTGACCTTTGTTTCCTTTGTTTTGTCATTATTTAGTATGGTCAGGGCGTGAGTTGGGGTGGGCAGTCTATGTTTGTTTTTCTATGATTTTGGGGATTTCTATGTTTCGGCCTAGTATGGTTCTCAATCAGAGGCAGGTGTCATTAGTTGTCTCTGATTGAGAATCATACTTAGGTAGCCTGAGTTTCACTGTTTGTTTGTGGGTGATTGTCTATGTTAGTTGCTTGTGTCAGCACAGTTCTTATGATAGTTTCACGGTCGTTATTGGTTTATTGTTTTTGTACAGTTTACTTCGTGTTTTTTGTCATCTATTAAATGATGCATTCACACCACGCTGCGCTTTGGTCCGCTTCTTACGACGATCGTGACACCTAATCTGACAATTATATGCATATTCTATTTTCTGACCTGTTTGGAGAGCTCCTTGGTCTTGATGGTGCCCCTTGCTAAGTGGTGTTGCAGACTCTGGGGCCTTTCAGAACAGGTACGGAGATCATGTGACAGATCATGTGACACTTAGATTGCATTATTAGATTAGACAGATTGAAATGATTTAACTAACTATGTGACTTGTGAAGGTAATTGGTTGCACCAGGTCTTATTTAGGGTCTTCATATTAAAGGGGGTGAATACAGATACACGCACCACTTTTACATTTCTTATTTTTGTAGAATCTTTTGAAACAATTTTCAATTTCACTTCACCAAGTTGGAGTATGTTGTGCATGTCCATTACATGAAATCCAAATAAACATCCATTTAACATGTCCATTACATGAAATCCAATTAAACATCCATTTAACATGTCCATTACATGAAATCCAAATAAACATCCATTTAACATGTCCATTACATGAAATCCAAATAAACATCCATTTAACATGTCCATTACATGAAATCCAAATAAACATCCATTTAACATGTCCATTACATGAAATCCAAATAAACATCCATTTAACATGTCCATTACATGAAATCCAAATAAACATCCATTTAACATGTCCATTACATGAAATCCAAATAAACATCCATTTAACATGTCCATTACATGAAATCCAAATAAACATCCATTTAACATGTCCATTACATGAAATCCAAATAAACATCCATTTAACATGTCCATTACATGAAATCCAAATAAACATCCATTTAACATGTCCATTACATGAAATCCAAATAAACATCCATTTAACATGTCCATTACATGAAATCCAGATAAACATCCATTTAACATGTCCATTACATGAAATCCAAATAAACATCCATTTAACATGTCCATTACATGAAATCCAGATAAACATCCATTTAACATGTCCATTACATGAAATCCAAATAAACATCCATTTAACATGTCCATTACATGAAATCCAAATAAACATCCATTTAACATGTCCATTACATGAAATCCAAATAAACATCCATTTAACATGTCCATTACATGAAATCCAAATAAACATCCATTTAACATGTCCATTACATGAAATCCAAATAAACATCCATTTAACATGTCCATTACATGAAATCCAAATAAACATCCATTTAACATGTCCATTACATGAAATCCAGATAAACATCCATTTAACATGTCCATTACATGAAATCCAAATAAACATCCATTTAACATGTCCATTACATGAAATCCAGATAAACATCCATTTAACATGTCCATTACATGAAATCCAAATAAACATCCATTTAACATGTCCATTACATGAAATCCAAATAAACATCCATTTAACATGTCCATTACATGAAATCCAAATAAACATCCATTTAACATGTCCATTACATGAAATCCAAATAAACATCCATTTAACATGTCCATTACATGAAATCCAAATAAACATCCATTTAACATGTCCATTACATGAAATCCAAATGAACATCCATTTAACATGTCCATTACATGAAATCCAAATAAACATCCATTTAACATGTCCATTACATGAAATCCAAATAAACATCCATTTAACATGTCCATTACATGAAATCCAAATAAACATCCATTTAACATGTCCATTACATGAAATCCAAATAAACATCCATTTAACATGTCCATTACATGAAATCCAAATAAACATCCATTTAACATGTCCATTACATGAAATCCAAATAAACATCCATTTAACATGTCCATTACATGAAATCCAAATAAACATCCATTTAACATGTCCATTACATGAAATCCAAATAAACATCCATTTAACATGTCCATTACATGAAATCCAAATAAACATCCATTTAACATGTCCATTACATGAAATCCAAATAAACATCCATTTAACATGTCCATTACATGAAATCCAAATAAACATCCATTTAACATGTCCATTACATGAAATCCAAATAAACATCCATTTAACATGTCCATTACATGAAATCCAAATAAACATCCATTTAACATGTCCATTACATGAAATCCAGATAAACATCCATTTAACATGTCCATTACATGAAATCCAAATAAACATCCATTTAACATGTCCATTACATGAAATCCAGATAAACATCCATTTAACATGTCCATTACATGAAATCCAAATAAACATCCATTTAACATGTCCATTACATGAAATCCAAATAAACATCCATTTAACATGTCCATTACATGAAATCCAAATAAACATCCATTTAACATGTCCATTACATGAAATCCAAATAAACATCCATTTAACATGTCCATTACATGAAATCCAAATGAACATCCATTTAACATGTCCATTACATGAAATCCAAATAAACATCCATTTAACATGTCCATTACATGAAATCCAAATAAACATCCATTTAACATGTCCATTACATGAAATCCAAATAAACATCCATTTAACATGTCCATTACATGAAATCCAAATAAACATACATTTAACATGTCCATTACATGAAATCCAAATAAACATCCATTTAACATGTCCATTACATGAAATCCAAATAAACATCCATTTAACATGTCCATTACATGAAATCCAAATAAACATCCATTTAACATGTCCATTACATGAAATCCAAATAAACATCCATTTAACATGTCCATTACATGAAATCCAAATAAACATCCATTTAAATTACAGGTTGTAATGCATCAAAATAGGAAAAACGCCAAGGGGGATGAATACTTTTGCAAGCTAGTCTGTTGTCCCTGATGTTGAAGTTTCAGGAACTCTGGTGAACGTATTATGTTGTACTGCATATTGTATTGGCTGGCTGCATAATTAAGCTCAGGGTTGCGCTCAGTTCCATTTTTTATTCTGGCCAATTCATAAAGTAAATCAAATTCCAATTCTACATTTTTCTAATTGAAAATTATTGAAATTGGAATTTCAGTGTACCTCCAGAATTTAAATGGAATTGGCCCCAACCCTGATTAGGAGCTCTCTATATTTCTGGTTTCTCTGCTGATGTTCCACTGTTTCATGTCTTATCTACCTGAACCCTTCACCACTAAAGCTTCTCTTCTCTCTCTTTTTCTCTCTCTCTCTCTCTCTCTCTCTCTCTCTCTCTCTCTGTCTCTCTCAGCCCTGTCGTTCCTCTCCCTCTCTTCTCCCCATAAAACTACCCTCTCTCTTGCCATCTCTACACTCTCTCAGCCCTGTCGTTCCTCTCCCTCTCTTCTCCCCATAAAACTACCCTCTCTCTTGCCATCTCTACACTCTCTCAGCCCTGTCATTCCTCCCTCCTTTCCTCTCTCCCTCTTCCCACATCCTCATGTAAGACATCTGACAAGGTGTTCAGCATCAGAGAAAAACTTCACTTGCCCAATATCCCTCCATGCACCTGCACCGCGACTAAACACACCGCAATAACACACACACAAACACACTGTGACAAAAGAGTCTGCGACAAACTGATAACAAAACTATAAGGGGTTTAAACATGAAATAATCCACTGTTGGCAAAACCCCAAGCGGTTTGTGTGTTTGTGTGTGTGTATACTATCACTGCTAAACACTCTACAAAGTCACCTATTCTGATGTCAAACTGTTGCCCTTTTAATATGCTAATATTTTCAGAAAAGTGAGGCAGGGTTAAGAAGAGACTTATCCAAAGTCATAAGTAGACCAAAATCAAGCTGAGCCCATGTTCTATCTACACCATCTGTTCTCTAGATCCTCATATACAGTACAGTACAGTACGTCAGAATTCAATTTTAAGATCGGCAATTTTGTACCATCTAATAAAATGGAATAACATGTTCACAACAGATGGCGTGGAATATGAACTCGTCTCGGGTTTAGATTGTTGATGAGATATGATTTTGGTGTTGTCTATGCCGTTAAGACCTACAGTTGAAGTCGGAATTTACCTACACCAAATATATTTAAACTCAGTTTTTCACAATTCCTGACATTTATTTAATCTGAGTAAAAATTCCCAGTCTTAGGTCAGTTAGGATCACCACTTTATTTTAAGAATGTGAAATGTCAGAATAATAGTAGAGAGAATGATTTATTTCAGGGTTTTTTTCCCATCAAATTCCCAGTGGGTCAGAAGTTTACACACACTCAATTAGTATTTGGTAGCATTGCCTTTAAATTGTTTAACTTGGGTCAAACATTTCAGGTAGCTTTCCACAAGCTTCCCACAATAATTTGGGTGAATGTTGGCCCAGTCATCCTGACAGAGCTGGTGTAACTGAGTCAGGTTTGTAGGCCTCTTTGCTCGCACACACTTTTTCAGTTCTGCTCACAAATTCTCTAAAGGATTGAGGTCAGGGCTTTGTGATGGCCATTCCAATACCTTGACTTTGTTGTCCTTAAGCCATTTTGCCACAACTTTGGAAGTATGCTTGGAGTCATTGTCCATTTGGAAGACCCATTTGCGACCAAGCTTTAACTTCCTGACATATGTCTTGAGATGTTGCTTCAATATATCCACAAAATATTCCTTCTCATGAAGCCATCTATTTTGTGAAGTGCACCAGTCCCTCCTGTGGCAAAGCACCCACAGGACATGAAGCTGCCGCCTCCGTGCTTCACGGTTGGGATGTGGTTCTTCGGCTTGCAAGCCTCCACCTTTTTCCTCCATACATTTCAATGGTCATTATGGCCAAACAGTTCTATTTTTGTTTCATCAGACCAGAGGACATTTCTCCAAAAGGTAAAAGGTATGATCTTTGACCCCATGTGCAGTTGCAAGCCGTGGTCTGGCTTTTTTTATGGCGGTTTTGGAAGAGTGGCTTCTTCTTTGCTAAGCGGCTTTTCAGGTTATGTCGATATAAGACTCGTTTTACTGTGGATATAAATACTTTTGAACCTGTTTCCTCCAGCATCTTCACAAGGTCCTTTGCTGTTGTTCTGGGATTGATTTGCACTTTTTGCACCAAAGTTCGTTAATCTCTAGGAGAAAGAACGCGTCTCCTTCCTAAGAGGTATGACGGCTGTGTGGTCCCATGGTGTTTATACTTGTGTACTATTGTTTGTACAGATGAACGTGGTACCTTCAGGCATTTGGAAATTGCTCCCAAGGATGAAGCAGACTTGTGGGGGTCTACAATTTTTTTTCTTAGGTCTTGGCTAATTTCTTTTGATTTTCCCATGATGTCAAGCAAAGAGGCACTGGGTTTGAAGGTAGACCTTGAAATACATCCACAGGTTCACCTCCAATTGACTCAAATTATGTCAATTAGCCCATCAGAAGTAAATCTGATATTCACACAACTCTCCCATTTACATTGAGTTACAGTATACACACCTCAAGTTAGGACATAGTCCAATATGCCATAAGAGTTGCTTCTTTTGTAATATCATTCTAGACCAATGGTATGTGACAGATACTACTACTGTAATATTATTATAGATATGGCATGTACATTAACTGATACAACGTCACATGTAACTGATACAACGTCAACATGTGACTGATACAACGTCAACATGTAACTGATACAACGTCAACATGTAACTGATACAACGTCAACATGTGACTGATACAACGTCAACATGTAACTGATACCACGTCAACATGTGACTGATACAGCGTCAACATGTGACTGATACAACGTCAACATGTAACTGATACGTCAACATGTAACTGATACAACGTCAACATGTAACTGATACAACGTCAACATGTAACTGATACAACGTCAACATGTAACTGATACAACGTCAATGTGTGACTGATACAACGTCAACATGTGACTGATACAACGTCAACATGTAACTGATACAACGTCAACATGTAACTGATACAACGTCAACGTGTGACTGATACAACGTCAACATGTAACTGATACAACGTCAACATGTAACTGATACAACGTCAACATGTGACTGATACAGCGTCAACATGTGACTGATACAACGTCAACATGTAACTGATACACCGTCAACATGTAACTGATACAACGTCAACATGTAACTGATACAACGTCAACATGTAACTGATACAACGTCAATGTGTGACTGATACAACGTCAACATGTGACTGATACAACGTCAACATGTGACTGATACAACGTCAACATGTGACTGATACAACGTCAACATGTGACTGATACAACGTCAACATGTGACTGATACAACGTCAGCGTGTAACTGATACAACGTCAACATGTGACTGATACAACGTCAACATGTGACTGATACAACGTCAACGTGTAACTGATACAACGTCAACATGTAACTGATACAACGTCAACATGTAACTGATACAACGTCAACATATGACTGATACAACGTCAACGTGTAACTGATACAACGTCAACATGTGACTGATACAGCGTCAACATGTAACTGATACAACGTCAACATGTGACTGATACAACGTCAACATGTAACTGATACAACGTCAACATGTGACTGATACAACGTCAACATGTGACTGATACAACGTCAACGTGTGACTGATACAACGTCAACGTGCAACTGATACAACGTCAACATTTGACTGATACAACGTCAACGTGTAACTGATACAACGTCAACATGTGACTGAGACAACGTCAACATGTAACTGATACAACGTCAACATGTGACTGATACAACGTCAACATGTGACTGATACAACGTCAACATGTGAATGACACAACATCAACATGTGACTGATACAACGTCAACATGTGACTGATACAACGTCAACATGTGACTGATACAACGTCAACGTGTGACTGATACAACGTCAACGTGTAACTGATACAACGTCAACATGTGACTTATACAACGTCAACGTGTAACTGATACAACGTCAACATGTGACTGATACAACGTCAACGTGTAACTGATACAACGTCAACATGTGACTGATACAACGTCAACGTGTGACTGATACAACGTCAACGTGTGACTGATACAACGTCAACGTGTGACTGATACAACGCCAACATGTGACTGATACAACGTCAACGTGTGACTGATACAACATCAACGTGTAACTGATACAACGTCAACATGTGACTGATACAGCGTCAACGTGTGACTGATACAACGTCAACATGTGACTGATACAGCGTCAACGTGTGACTGATACAACATCAACATGTGACTGATACAACGTCAACGTGTAACTGATACAACGTCAGCATGTGACTGATACAGCGTCAACGGACCTCTAAAGATGTTATGCATTTGTTTTTCCCCCTTTTTAATTTTGCAATAATGTAATGTTTCATTTAATGTGACCTATTTACCTGTATGCTTTATTCTGGCAGGTCCCATGGTGAGCCGGGGATGGAGTCTCTTGAAATGTATCCATTTCATTTGTAAATTAACGTCATAAATGAAAACGTGTACATGGATTTGATTTTAAATGTAAATCATATAGTGTTTATACAGCTATTTCAATTCATTTGATATATGTTTAAACCATTTTGAAAGCCTATGCGTGAATACTATATTAGCTTCCTTTCACATTCCATACCTTCATTCATTTGACTCTGGAAGTTTAATCTGCTACATCAGAGGATTGTTCTGTAGACTAAAGGGGGGGTCCTCAGGATGTTTACGACCTGGGTGTCTCTCTGGAACCACAAGCTCCTGATGGATGAGTGTGTTAGTCAGGGTCTGTGCGCGCGTGTGTGTGTGTGTCTTTGCTTGCGTGTTTGTGTTTTCCTACTGCTAATTTCTTCTGTTTGAGGTATAAAGGTTCTCTCCAGACAGAGAATGCACCTTCCCTGTGTATCTACCTCTAGACCCGCTCCCTCTCTGCTCTATAGCTGGTTACCTCTCTCTTCTACTTTTCTGTTGTTCATTTGTTATTTTTAAGATACATCATCTGTGTGGAGTCAGCCAGGGAACATAAACTTGGCACCAATCACAGACCATGAGGATATACAGTACCTTGCAAAAGTATTCACCCCCCTTGGCATTTTTCCTATTTTGTTGCATTACAACCTGTCATTTAAATTGATTTTTATTTGGATTTCATGTAATAGACATACACAAAATTGTCAAAATTTAGTTTAAAAATTCAACAACAAAAATTACGGAAAAGTGGTGAGTGCACATGTATTCACCCCCTTTGCTATGAAGCCCTTAAATAACATCTGGTGCAACCAATTACCTTCAGAACTCACATAATTAGTTAAATAAAGTTCACCTGTGTGCAATCTAAGTGTCACATGACTTGTCACATGATCTCCATATATATACACCTGTTCTAAAAGGCCCCAGAGTCTGCAACACCACTAAGCAAGGGGCACCATCAAGCAAGCGGCACCATGAAGACCACGGAGCTCTACAAACAGGTCAGGGACAAAGTTGTGGAGAAGTACAGATCAGGGTTGGGTTATAAAAAAAATCAGATACATTGAACAACCCAACGGAGCACAATTAAATCCATTATTAAACAATGGAAGGAATATGGCACCACAACAAACCTGCCAAAAGAGGGACGCCCACCAAAACTCACGGACCAGGCAGGAGGGTATTGATCAGAGAGGCAACAAAGAGACCGAAGATAACCCTGATAGAGCTGCAAAGCTCCACAGCAGAGATTGGACTATCTGTCCATAGGACCACTTTAAGCTGTACACTCCACAGAGCTGGGGTTTACGGAAGAGTGGCCAGAAAAAAAGCCATTGCTTAAAGAAAAAAATAAGCAAACATGTTTTGTGTTCGCCAAAATCATGTGGTAGACTCCCCAAACATATGGAAGAAGGTACTCTGGTCAGATGAGACTAAAATTGGGCTTTTTGGCCATCAAGGAAAACACTGGCGCAAACCCAACACTTCTCATCACCCCGAGAACACCATCCCCACGGGGAAGCGTGGTGGTGGCAGAATCATGCTGTGGGGATGTTTTTCATCAGCAGGGACTGGGAAACAGGTCAGAATTGAAGGAATGATGGGTGGCACTAAAAACAGGGAAATTCTTGAGGGAAACCTGTTCCAGAGATTTGAGACTGGGACGGAGGTTCACCTTCCTGCAGGGCAATGACCCTAAGCATACTGCTAAAGCAAAACTCAAGTGGTTTAAGGGGAAACATTTAAATGTCTTGGAATGGCCTAGTCAAAGCCCAGACCTCAATCCAATGGAGAATCTGTGGTATGACTTAAAGATTGCTGTACCCCAGCAGAACCCATCCAACTTGAAGTAGCTGGAGCAGTTTTGCCATAATGAATGGGCAAAAATGTAGTGGCTAGATGTGCCAAGCTTATAGAGATATACCCAAAGAGACTTGCAACTGTAATTGCTGCAAAAGGTGGCTCTAGAAAGTATTGACTTTGGGGGGTGAATAGTTATGCACGCTCAAGTTTTCAGTTTTTTTCTTATTTCTTGTTTGTTTCACAATAAAAAATATTTAGCATCATCAAAGTGGTAGGCATGTTGTGTTAATCAAATGAGACAAACCCCCTAAAAATCCATTTTAATTCCAGGTTGTCAGGCAACAAAATAGGAAAAATGCCAAGGTGGTGAATAATTTTGCAAGCCACTGCAACACACTGCTCATCACACAGTGGCCTTTTAAAATGTTATTTGGTTGCCATAAAATGTCTCTCCTGTCTCCATCAATGCAATACTGTCATCCAGTGGAGGCTTTGGCTCTGGCTGCATGCCATTCCAAAAAGCTCCTCCCACTCCAGAAGTCCCTGATTTGTTGGTCAGTGGTCAATGTGAGTTGATTGGTCAGTTTGACCTCCCCGCGCCCCCCTCTCTGTCTCTGATTGGTGTGTTTTTGGGTGTAGGAGGGTCCTTATGTGATGCTGAAGAAGAACTGGGAGATGTTTGAGGGGAATGACCAGTTCGAGGGCTACTGCGTGGACTTGGCCTCAGAGATTGCCAAACACATCGGCATCAAGTACAAGATCGCCATCGTCCCTGACGGCAAGTACGGAGCCAGAGACCCCGAGACCAAGATCTGGAATGGCATGGTGGGAGAACTGGTCTATGGGGTAAGGATGGAGAGAGGATGGGAAGGAGTGATGTTTGGAAATTGTTACTTTTAGTTCCTTTCATCTTATCTTGGAGTTTGATGTAGTTCTACTGAGGATAGTTAGATCCTATTAAACAAAGTTCATCTATATTGTTAGATACTGTCATGGTACTTTTTAATTAGACAGACAAGACATTTCAGCCCATTTTTTAAATTGTATTATTATTATTTTTTACATTTGAATTCATCAGGGACTGCAGCACCCTCAGCACCCCTATTATCCAGCAGATGTGCCTAAAGCAGTGTTTCTTAATCCTGGTCCTGGGTACCCAAAGGGATACATTATGCTTTTACCCAATCAATTCACACCCGATTCCGCTATTCAACTCATCATCAAACCTTTCATTTGTGGAATCGGGTGTGTAATGCTAGGCCAAAATCTAAAATGTGCACCCTGGGTCCCCAGGACCAGGATAAAGAAATACTGTCCTAATTAACACAAACTGGGATCATGACCTCTCAGACTAGTTATTATTTAACATAGTTTACCACCCTTGGTTTAGATAACTATCTATCCAATATCCCGGTGCATTGAAAATATGGTACTGGAACTGACCTGGTGTATATATACGGAACAAAAATATACATGTAACTTGTAAAGTGTTGGTCCCGTGTATATACATGTAACATGTAAAGTGTTGGTCCCGTGTATATACATGTAACATGTAAAGTGTTGGTCCTGTGTATATACATGTAACATGTAAAGTGTTGGTCCCGTGTATATACATGTAGCATGTAAAGTGTTGGTCCCGTGTATATACATGTAACATGTAAAGTGTTGGTCCCATGTTTCATTAGCTGAAATAAAAGATCCCAGAAATGTTTCACACACACAAAAAGCTTATTTCTCTCAAATGTTGTGCACAAATTTGTTTACATCCCTGTTAGTGAGCATTTCTACTTTACCAAGATAATAAATCCACCTGACAGATTACACTGCATGATCATTACACACCTTGTGCTGATGACAGTAAAAGGCAACTGTAAAATGTGCAGAAATGAATGTTAATGTATCTATCATAAGCTTCCTCCAACGTTGTTTTAGAGAATTTGGCAGTATGTCCAAACCGTGGTCACAACCGCGGACCACGTGTAACCATGCTAGCCCAGGACCTCCACATCCGGCTTCTTCACCTGCAGGATCGTCTGAGACCAGCCACCAGCTGATGAAACTGTGGATTTGCACAACTGAAGAATGTCTTCACAAAATGTCAGAAGGCATCTCAGGGAAGCTCATCTGCGTATTCGTCTTCCCCAGGGTGTTGACCTGACTGCAGTTCAGCCTCATAACCGACTTCAGTGGGAAATGGTTACCTTCAATGGCCAGTGGCACGCTGGAGAAGTGTGCTTTTCATGGATGAATCCCGGTTTCAACTGTAGCGGTCAGATGGAAGACGTATGGCATCATGTGGCCGAACGGTTTACTGATGTCAACGTTGTGAACAGTGCCCCATGGTGGGGTTATGGTATGGACAGACATAAGCTACGTACAACGAACACAATTGCATTTTATCGACGGTAATTTGAATGCACAGAGATACCGTGAAGAGATCCTGAGGCACATTGTTGTGCCATTCATCCACCGCCATCACCTTATGGTGCAGTATGATAATGCACGGCCACATTCCGCAAGGATCTGAACACAATTACTGGAAGCTGGAAATATCAAAGTTGTTCCATTGGCCTGCATAATCACCAGACATGTCACCCATTGAGCATGTTTGGGATGCTCCGGAAAGAATGTGTACGACAGCCTGTTCCAGTTCCCGACAATATCCAGCAACTTCACACAGCCATTGAAGAGCAGTGGGACATTTATTCCACAGGTCACAATCAACAGCCTGATCCACTCTATGCAAAGGAGAGATGCCGTGCTGCATGAGGCAAATGGTTGTCACAACAGATACTGACTGGTTTTCTGATCCACTTCTTTCTTTTTAAGGTTCTTTTTAAGGATCCACTTCTTTCTTTTTAAGGTTCTTTTTAAGGATCCACTTCTTTCTTTTTAAGGATCCACTTCTTTCTTTTTAAGGATCCACTTCTTTCTTTTTAAGGTTCTTTTTAAGGATCCACTTCTTTCTTTTTAAGGATCCACTTCTTTCTTTTTAAGGATCCACTTCTTTCTTTTTAAGGTTCTTTTTAAGGATCCACCTCTTTCTTTTTAAGGATCCACTTCTTTCTTTTTAAGGATCCACCTCTTTCTTTTTAAGGATCCACTTCTTTCTTCTTAAGGATCCACTTCTTTCTTTTTTATCTGTGACCAACAGATGCATATCTTTCTTCCCAGTCATGTGAAATCCATAGATTAGGAATTTATTCAGTTGACTGATTTCCTTGTAATATTACTTACTTTATCGTGTTCTTCTTATTTCCTATTTTTATATCTTGTGTTTTGTTGTTCTACCTTGTTAATTTTTTAATCACAATGTTATTGATTACCACATTGTTGGGTTTAGAGCGGCAAGAAAAGCATTTCACTGTATAGTTGTGCATGTGACATTAAAACGTGAAACTTGAAAGTATTGTGTCTACTGTACCCTTGCTGGCTTTCACTTTGGAAACATCTAACCCCCGTCCCGGCTTTGTCTCTGACCCCTATCTAAATAATAGCTCTAGACTGCTGCTTGATTTTCTCTCTCGTCCACTGTGCTTAATTCCTCCCAGGATTCAGTCATATTTTCTCCAGCTGCCTGCCAGCAGACACATTGGAATAGTGACTGTAATCAGTCGATGACTAATCTACTTTGTACATTTTCGAAAGTCAGGCTTCTCTCTGACTATATCAGTGTGTGTGTGTGTGTGTGTGTGTGTGTGTGTGTGTGTGTGTGTGTGTGTGTGTGTGTGTGTGTGTGTGTGTGTGTGTGTGTGTGTGTGTGTGTTCTACTCCAGCGACTGTACATGAATGTGTGTTCTCGCTCCGTAAGCACATTTTACAGAATGAGTCATTACCAGTCACAGAATTCATTCGCTTTGAATAATTCTAAACATTCCCAGTCCTGTCCAATCATTGATCTGTTCTAGCTGAGGGGAGATAATGTATTTATCTGTCCCTCATCCTCTTTCCCTCTCTCTCTCTCTCTCTTACTTTCTCACTCTCTCTCTCTCACGTTCTCCCTCTCTCTCTCTCTCTCTCTCTCTTACTTTCTCCCTCTCTCACTCTCTCTTACTTTCTCCCTCTCTCTCTCTCTCTCTCTTACTTTCTCCCTCTCTCACTCTCTCTCTCTTACGTTCTCCCTCTCTCTCTCTCTCTCTCTCTCTCTTACTTTCTCCCTCTCTCTCTCTCTCTCTCTCTCTCTCTTACTTTCTCCCTCTCTCCCTCTCTCTCTCTTACTTTCTCCCTCTCTCTCTCTCTCTCTCTTACTTTCTCCCTCTCTCTCTTACTTTCTCCCTCTCTCTCTCTCTCTCTCTCTCTTACTTTCTCCCTCTCTCGCTCTCTCTCTTACTTTCTCCATCTCTCGCTTTCTTACTTTCTCCCTCTTTCTCTCTCTCTCTCTCTCTCTCTCTCTCTCTCGCTCTCTTACTTTCTCCCTCTCTCGCTCTCTAACTTTCTCTCTCTCTCTCTCGGTCTCTTTCTATCTCTCTCGCTCTCTTACTTTCTCCCTCTCTCTTTCTCTCTCTCTCTCTCTCGCTCTCTTTCTCTCTCTCTAACTTTCCCTCTCTCTCGCTCTCTTACTTTCTCCCTCTCTCGCTCTCTAACTCTCTCTCTCTCTCTCTCACTTTCTCTCTCTCTATATATTTCTCCCCTTCTCTCGCTCTGTCTGTCTCACACACTCTGTTTCTCTCTCTTCAGCTCTCTATTGTTCCCTTTGTCTATTTCTTAATTCTCTCATACTCTTTCTTCTCTTGTGGGGAAAATGCATGTATTAGGTTCTGTATTGTTGATTATATGCATCCAAGGTGAATTGTTGCAGCACTAAAATAAGGATGTTTTCTCCCTGGTGTATGTGGTGGATTGGAAGACAGACCTTGATGGTTGATTTGTATTCTGGTTTCCTGTGTCTGGCCTTTATGAATGATTTTCTGTCTCCCTCCCCCGCTCTCCCTCCCAATCTCTCCCCCTCTCTCCCATCCCTGACTCCCTCCCCCCCTCCCCCCGCATCCCCCCATCCTGTAGAAAGCAGAGATAGCGGTCGCCCCTCTGACTATAACCCTGGTACGTGAGGAGGTGATAGACTTCTCTAAGCCCTTCATGTCCTTGGGGATCTCCATCATGATCAAGAAGCCCCAGAAGTCTAAACCTGGAGTGTTCTCCTTCCTGGACCCTCTGGCCTACGAGATCTGGATGTGCATCGTCTTCGCTTACATAGGGGTCAGTGTGGTGCTGTTTCTGGTGAGTGTGTGTGTGACCACAGTCAGTTGAATCAGATGTGTAGAGCTGGGCTAGAATAAAAGCCTGGACACCTTGTAACCAGCCCCTTTCCTCTGTCCCCAGGTGAGTCGCTTCAGTCCATATGAGTGGCATGCAGAGGAGCCAGAGGAAGGCTCTACTGAGCCAGGCCCCACTGACCAGCCACCCAATGAGTTTGGCATCTTCAATTCACTCTGGTTCTCACTGGGGGCCTTCATGCAGCAGGGCTGCGACATCTCACCACGGTGAGTGTGTGTGTATATGTGTGCTTGACAGTGTATGGGTGCATGTGTATGAGTGCTTGTCTGTGTGTCTGCCAACCCATCTGTCTCTAATGTCAGAGTGCGTTTGTCCTGTGTCAGAAACTGTTGGTCATACTGAGTGTTGTGATTCCAACCAGTTGACTCAGTGTCAGACAGCCTCTCTCTATTGTACTATTGTGACATACACTGGTGTCCAGTGTGAGAGGGGAGAGAAAGATGTGTCAAAGAAACACACACACACAACAACACACTAAGTATGACCCCTTGGTCAGCCTTCATTTTGTGTGGGAGACTGGCGGTTTGCTGCATATTAAACTTTAATGCTTCAACGGGGGAAAAAGTCATGCTTTATTTTTAGAATATTTATAAGAATATAGCATTTTATTATTGATAACCTCAGAATGCAGTTTAGTGAAATATTAATGTCCACCATCCACATACCTTTAGGGAGAACATCTGAGAGAGAGAGAGAGAGAGAGAGAGAGAGAGAGAGAGAGATTTCTCTGACGTGTTAAAATATTCTTTATTGGGTCTGGGAGCCCACCACACAATACATACTCATGCAAAACCATAGTTACACATCAATTAAAAACACAACTCCAATTACTCCTCCACAGTAACTAAACACAACAGCCTCTGAATACTCCATATACTCATAAACAGATAAATAGTAGGCAAACTCAACTCTCAGTCTTGCTGCCAACATTCCCTCTAGCATTCCCACCACATCCACAGACCCCTGTCCCCGAATACTGTTCTTTCGGGTCTTCCATATCGCTGATTTTGCTGCCTCTAACACAAAATTAAGCAACACAACTACACCCTTTTGACTAAACCTGTACTTTGGCCCAAATATATGCAATTGGGAAGAGAAAACCTCCAATGCTGAGAACCAATTAGTGATCAGTTCAATCATGCCAACCAACCTGGGACACAGTAAAAACAAATGTACCCAAGTTTCAGACTCAGCACAGAATGGACACCCCTCCCCAACAGTAGGATCCAGGTGTACCAGATACATATTGGTGGCTATGGATCCATGTATTATCCTCCATTGGAGGTCAGCTGTCCTCTTATCAATAGGCAGTTTGTATAATGATCACCAACAGCCTTTTACCCTTCATGGAAGAGGCATGGGACACCTTTACACATATTCTGTACATGGCCTTCGTTCCCACCTCCTTGAACTCCCCCAGCTCCGGGGTATCGAAGGAAAGCAGCATCCCCACGTCCTCCTCGAATGCCCCCGCTGCAGCACTAACAATCAGTGCAGGGAACACATAATCCAGACCCTCCTTCCACCGATCAGATTTGGAAGTATCAGTCACATACTGCAGATTAAGCATTAGCAAGGAGTCACAGACCTCAGCGATGACCTTCCTTAGTAGGCGAGATGATCGGATCCCCGCTCTTTCTCCCAGCTCCTCCAACGATCTATTCCTGTTCCGCATCAGATGACCCAGCTTAGTACACCCCACGCCTAACAGGCATGAACGTAGGCTAGCTGAACCCAGAACACGGGACTGGATGGCAGTGTTGTGAAAAAGGGTCACTTCAAAAAGCCACATCCCCGGTGGGTTGCCGGCCTTACGGGACTTGACAAGAACTCCAAACGATAGACAGCTGCCTCTGATTGAGAACCTTATCAGGCCAAACACAGAAATAGAAAATATAGAAAAACTAACATAGACTGCCCACCTCAACTCAAGCCCTGACCATACTAAATAAAGATAAAACAAAGGAATAAAGGTCAGAAGGTGACAATAAAGCAAGTAAAACACTGGAATGGTAGATTTGCAGTGGAAGAATGTGCAAAGTAGAATAATGGGGTGCAAAGGAGCAAAATAAATAAATAAATAAAATAAATAAATACAGTAGGGAAAGAGGTAGTCGTTTGGGCTAAATTATAGGTGGGCTATGTACAGGTGCAGTAATCTGTGAGCTGCTCTGACAGTTGGTGCTTAAAGCTAGTGAGGGAGATAAGTGTTTCCAATTTCAGAGATTTTTGTAGTTCGTTCCAGTCATTGGCAGCAGGGAAGTGGAAGGAGAGGCGGCCAAAGAAAGAATTGGTTTTGGGGGTGAACAGAGAGATATACCAGCTGGAGCACGTGCTACAGGTGGGTGATGCTTTGGTGAACAGTGAGCTGAGATAAGGGGGGACTTTTATAAAGGCCACGGCATGTTGATGCATTTCACTGTCATCAGTGGTCACCATCCCATCAGGGAGAAGATGGCAGACCATCTGTTTACGTTGCAATGTCGACTGTCCTAGGTTTTTTTTAAAGCACTAGGAGCATCCATATCCTTGAGGGAAGCGAAACGAGACCTAATCAAGGCACCCTTCACTCTTTCATGTAGAAACGACCACAGTTCATGTCTCTTGTCCTGTAAATTCATGACTAATCCAGGGTCATTCTGAGTGAGCAGCTTCAATTCAATAGATTTGATGCCCTGATAGTCTCTTTAACTTCAATACGAGACAGAGCAGTATACCTACCAAAATACTTGTATGTGGGCCTTCCCAACCTCCCACCATTTTCTCAAGGACTCAAAATTCCCTTTTGTAAGCCTCCATTTTTCCCAAAACAACAAAAACCTTTCACAAAACATGACATCATGTAACAATTTAACATTAAAACACCAGTAAGGTGATGACCTTCGTGGACGGGACAAGTGAATATCAACAGTAACAATATGGTGGTCAGAGAAACCTACAGGAGTAATGTCACACCTTCCAACCCTACTACAGTAATGCTCAGATACATACAACCTGTCTAACCTTCCAACCCTACTACAGTAATGCTCAGATACATACAACCTGTCTAACCTTCCAACCCTACTACAGTAATGCTCAGATACATACAACCTGTCTAACCTTCCAACCCTACTACAGTAGTGATCAGATACATACAACCTGTCTAACCTTCCAACCCTACTAGAGTAGTGATCAGATACATACAACCTGTCTAACCTTCCAACCCTACTACAGTAACGCTCAGATACATACAACCTGTCTAACCTTCCAACCCTACTAGAGTAGTGATCAGATACATACAACCTGTCTAACCTTCCAACCCTACTACAGTAATGCTCAGATACATACAACCTGTCTAACCTTCCAACCCTACTACAGTAATGCTCAGATACATACAACCTGTCTAACCTTCCAACCCTACTACAGTAACGGTCAGATACATACAACCTGTCTAACCGACAACCCTACTACAGTAACGCTCAGATACATACAACCTGTCTAACCGACAACCTGTCTAACCTTGCTGTACTGACATGACCTTCATTAACTTTTAGCCATGTGTACTGCCTAACTTTTGCATTCCTTACTCTCCACACATCAGAAAGCTCAAACTCAGTTACTAGACCAGACAGGCAAGTGGCTGACCGCAGGTGAGGTTCTTCAGCGGTGCGATCAACTGTAAAATCTACTGTACAATTCCAGTCCCCCCCTAAAACCATACACCCCTCTTGGTCACACTGTTTTAAGGTTTCCTTTATTTTATCAAATACAACAATACCCTGATTAGGAGCATAAACATTAAAAAATAAAAAATAAAAAACATAACTTCCACCTTGACCAATAAATATCTGTTGTAGATACCACAGTCACCCCTAAGCTTGAGGAAAACAAAATTGCCACCCCAGCACTGAAATTAGTACCATGGCTGAGTATATGCTGACCCTCCCACCACATACCCATTAACCTCATTAGCCTCATCACTATGTGTCTCCTGTAGGAAAACTACATTAAGCCTTTTCGGTTGTATTACTTCTAATACCCAAGGCCTCTTATTCCTGTCCCTTCCCCCATTAATATTGAGAGAACCCACCCGTAGTACCTCCATAGAAAAGAGAAAGGAAAAGCAGAAGAAACCACAGAGAAACCAGACAAAGATAAAAATAAACACCCTATGAGGCATGATCATCATCATTGTTTTAATTTTCTCTTAACCTGACCATGTTTCCCATTACCTTTTGCTGCTGTGACAGCAGTAACACTACTCACTCAACTGGTCTAACCCCACCGTCTTCTGTAGCATCACAGCTGACCGCACAAAATTATCAACATCAAAAAAATCTGACAATTTCACAGATTTCCCAAAAGTCTGATCCAGAAACCCATTTACCCCCTCTAGATTGTAAATTGAGTCCTCACCAGCTGCTATCGTATCAGGAGAGATATCCATATCCTTCTCCTGATCCTCATCACCTGAGTCCACAGACCCCTGGCTCCCCTCTACCACATCACTTTCAACACTCCCCACTTGCACCCCATCACTCGTACCAGGCATCTCCTCCACTACCTGGGAGACTAGCCCCAGCTGAACCCCATTACTCGTAGTGGGAATCTCTTCCTCCAACTGGGAGCCTAGCTCTACATGAACCCCCTCCTGTACCCCATTACTCGTAGTGGGCATTTCCTGCACTACCTGGGAGCCTAGCTCTACATGAACCCCCTCCTGTACCCCATTACTCGTAGTGGGCATCTCTCCACTACCTGGGAGCCTAGCTCTACATGAACCCCCTCCTGTACCCCAGCACTCGTAGTGGGCATCTCTCCACTACCTGGGAGCCTAGCTCTACACGAACCCCCTCCTGTACCCCATTACTCGTAGTGGGCATTTTCTCCACTACCTGGGAGCCTAGCTCTACATGAACCCCCTCCTGTACCCCAGCACTCGTACTGTGCAACTCCTCACCAGTCTGAGGAAATGGCTCTTCAGATACATCCTTACTTTCTACAACAATATTTTTCTGCTGCAAAACATTTCCCACTCACACTCAGGAATCCGGTACCTGGGCTTATTCAGGTTTTCTGAGGCTGTTTGCAACCCAACAGGACAATCTTAATTGAACTTGCAAACTTCCCAAACCGCAATAACTCGCGCTCCAATAGCTCATTGGGAATAAACGGTGATACATTCGAAAACGTTACCCTTGTTGACGGAGAAAAAAGCGCCGTAACTTGAATTAACATACCTTTAAGAAGTACGCCATGCTCAACTATACAATCAACAAGGCGCTCTTCTTTAAGAAATACCACCACTGCTACCACATGCATAGAAGAAAAGGGGTATCACCAAGAAAAGGAAAACTGAAAGAAAACCCAGCATATCTAACTCTACACAACACTCGCGCTAGCACTCGCTCAAACAATTCCCAGCATGCACCAAACACTCCCAGCATGCAGAGAGAGAGAGAAAGCGAGAGAGAGAGAGAGAGAGAGAGAGAGACCGACCTTCAGCAGGTACAGTATCTACCACTTAACCAGAGTATTTTAGTACGTGGAAGGTACTTTTTCGACAGACTAATGGGCCGATTCACTTTATCACATTCTCTTTCTCTCACTGACACTCTGACACACACACAGGTCAACACTGTTTTACTCACTCACACTCAGGAATCCGGTACCTGGGCTTATTCGGGTTTTCTGAGGCTAATGGACATATTATGTAGCTTTACATCAGCCTTACATGATCAGCTGCCTGTGTTCTGTGCATTAGGCACACACGTACACACACACACACACACACACACACAGACACACAGACAGACAGACAGACAGACAGACAGACAGACAGACAGACAGACAGACAGACAGACAGACAGACAGACAGACAGACAGACACAGACAGACAGACACAGACACAGACAGACAGACAGACAGACAGACAGACAGACAGACAGACAGACAGACACAGACAGACACAGACAGACAGACAGACAGACACAGACAGACAGACAGACACACAGACAGACAGACAGACAGACAGACACACAGACAGACACACAGACACACAGACAGACACACAGACAGACAGACAGACACACACTCTGCATTACCTCTATACTGTAACATTTGAATAATCTCCAAGCTCTCAAGGAGTGGCACTTGCTTTTTTTGAGAAAGTAACTTCGTGTGTGTATGGGTACATGCGTGCTTGGACGTGTGTTTGTGGTACAAGTCAATGTTCCATTACCTGAGGGAAGAGAACATTGAATGACGACCGGGTGATTTGTCTTCTGAATTTTACCTGTCTCCCAGCCCTCTATCTAACTCTCCTCCCACTCCTCCCCTCTCTCTCTGTTTCTCTCCACCTCTCTCTCTCCCTCTCTCTCCTCCCATTCTGTCTGTTTCTCTCCACCTCTCTCTCTCTCCTCTTTCTCTCTCTCCCTCCCTCTCCTCCCCTTCACTCTGTTTTTCTCCACCTCTCTCTCCCTCCCTCTCACTTGAAATCACCTGTCGACTCCCACTAATCTCCATGAGTTTGAGTGACAGTCCAATTCCAGCCTCAGCCCTCGTAATGGCAGACACACACACACACACACATACATACACACACATAATCATACACACACCTGCTTGTCCCCCTGTCCCCATGTGTGAATGGGAGTAATAACCGTCCCACAATGATATGCTAATCTCATACTTATTCTATAGCCAATGTTATTCTATAGCCAATGTTATTGTATATCCGATGTTATTCTATAGCCAACGTTATTCTATAGCCAATGTTATTCTATAGCCAATGTTATTCTATAGCCTATGTTATTCTATAGCCAATGTTATTCTATAGCCAATGTTATTCTATAGCCAATGTTATTCTATAGCCAACGTTATTCTATAGCCAATGTTATTCTATAGCCAATGTTATTCTATACCCAACGTTATTCTAATGCCAACGTTAGCAATTTAACCTCTCTAGGGTAGGGGGCAGCATTCTGAATTTTGGATGAAAAGCATGCCCAAAAGATATGATACGCATATAACTGGTAGATTTGGATAGAAAGCACTCCAAAGTTTCCAAAACTGTTATAATAGTGTCTGTGAGTATAACAGAACTGATCTAGCGGGCGAAAACGTGAGAAAAATCCATTCAAGAAGTAGTTTTTTTGGGGTTTTGTAGTTTTCTATACAGTGCCATTACAGTATCCATTGACTTAGGACTCAATTTGCAGTTCCTATGCCTTCCACTAGATGTCAACAGTCTTTAGAAATTGTTTCAGGCTTGTACTCTTATAAATGAGGGAGTAAGACCAGTCTGAACGAGTGGACCCTAACATGTCGCAGAGCTTTTTCAGGTGCATGTGCATTTCTTGTTTACCTTTTATTATGATGACGTTATTGTCCCGTTTGAAATATTATAGATCATTTAGGCTAAAAACAACCTGAGGATTGAATATAAACATTGTTTGACATGTTTCTATGAACTTTACAGATACAATTGGGATTTTTTTGTCTGATTGTTTTGACTGAGTTTGAGCCTGTGGATTACTGAAGAAAACGCGCTAACAAAACTGAGGTTTTTGGATATAAAGAGACATTTAAGGAACATTTATTGAGTAAATGAATGTCTTCTAATTGCCACCATATGAAGATCATCAAAGGTAAGGGATTAATTGTATCTCTAGCACTGAGTTTTGTAACGCTTCTGCTTGGCTGGTTACTGTTTGTAATAATTTGTCAACTGGGCTATGTTTTGGGCTAGGTATGTTCTGGGCTAGGTATGCTTTCGCGGGAAAAACATTTTATAAATTAGACACTGTGGTTGGTTTAACAAGAAGTTAGTCTTTAAACCTATGTAAAATATGTTTTGTTTTCGGAATTTTTATAATGCGCATTTCTGTAATTGAATTTGGCGCTCTGCAACCTCACTGGATGTTGGCCAGATGGGACGCTAGCGTCCCACGTACCCTAGAGAGATTTTAAATCACCCCACTACCAGTCCACCTCTATATGAAGCCTATTCTCTAAAATACAGATAGGTTGTCTCATTTCTGGATCAATACAGTCTGTAGCTAGGCGGTCTCATTTCTGGATCAATACAGTCTGTAGCTAGGTGGTCTCATTTCTGGATCAATACAGTCTGTATTGATCCAGAAATGAGAGGTCTCATTTCTGGATCAATACAGTCTGTAGCTAGGTGGTTCCATTTCTGGATTGAGTATGAGTGCTTGTGATTGTGTGTGTGTGTGTTGTGATTTGGGGTTTCTAAGTATATTGGTATACTGTGTTGTGAGTGTATTGAATGTCTATAGGATCATTTGTATTCAGTGTCAGTCTCTGTTTCCCTGCTGCAGTGATCACTGCAGTCTGAGAAGGAGCATCTCTCTCTCACACACAGTCCTATACTTAGACCTTTACAGTCTCTCTCTCTCTCTCTCTCTCCCTTCCTCCCTCTCTCTCTCTCTCTCTGTTCCTCCCTGTCTCCCTGTCTCTCTCTCCCCCACTCTTTTTATTTCGTTCTCTCTCCTGCCCCCTCTCTCTCTATCTTGCAGTTCATTCCTCACAGGGTTCATTGTTGTTTCCTCTAGCAGACACATCGCATCATAATGACTACATGCCTAATCTACTTAATACATTTTCTAAAGTTGACGTCTTGTTTTTCTTCTTTATAATATGTGGTGTGTGCGTGCGTGTGTACGTGTGCATACTGCTTTCTTAATTCCTCACCCACACACACACACACCTTCACACACATTCTTCCTCTCACTCTCTCTCACACAGACACACACACACACACACACACACACAAACCATGGTTTCCGTTAGCCAGTAATAGCCAGCTTTTGGCCACAAAAAAAAATATTAAGCCGCTGAATAAAATTGTATGGGACAAAATAAAAATCCCATTACGAAATAATGCATTTTAGCCTATTCATTGATATACTGTAAATACCAGCAGATGAAGCGCGAGAGCTGCTGACACAACTAAGACAGCTTTTGGTTGCTGTTGGAGTGAAACATGATTTAACTAGCACAATCATTGTGCAAAGATTCTAAAGGCAATCGTAACACCGTAGCCGTAAAAAACAAAAACGTGCTCATGATTAAAAATAGCTACTATTTTTATTTCTCAATTGGTAATTGAAGAGCACTTCCCATTCAAGTCCATAGGTAACTAGGCACGCTTCAGAGCATCACACACCACTTTGTAATGAGCTGGAGGCAGTATGCGTTTTGAATATACAGTGCATTCGTAAAGTATTCAGTCCCCTTGACTTTTTCCACGTTGTTACGTTACAGCCTTATTCTAAAATTGATTTGAATGTTTTTTTAAATCCCTCAACAATTTACATGTACTACCCGTAATGACAAAGCAAAACAGGTTCAGACATTTGTTCAAATGTATTAAAAATATAAAACAAAAATATGACATTTACAAGTATTCAGACCCTTTACTCAGTTGGGTCTGCGATTACAGCCTCGAGTCGTCTTGGGTATGGCACTACAAGCTTGGCACACCTGTATTTGGGGAGTTTCTCCCATTCTTCTCTGTAGATCCTCTCAAGCTCTGTCAGGTTGGATGGGGAGCGTCGCCACACAGCTATTTTCAGGTCTCTCCAGAGATGCTCGATCGTGTTCAAGTTCGGGACATTCAGAGACTTGTCCTGAATCCACTCCTGTATTGTCTTGACAGTGTGCTTAGGGTCATTGTCCTTTTGGAAGACCAGAGCATATAGTTTCTCATGGTCTGAGAGTCCATTAAGTGCCTTTTGTAAAACACGAAGTGGCTGTCATGTGCCTTTTACTGAGGAGTGGCTTCCGTCTGGCCACTCTACAATAAAGGCCTGATTGGTGGAGTGCTGCAGAGATGGTTGTCCTTCTGATAGGTTTTCCCATCTCCACAGATGAACTCTGGAGCTCTGTCAGTGACCATTAGGTTCTTGGTCACCTGCCTGACCAAGGTCCTTCTCCCATGATTGTTCAGTTTGGCCGAGTGGTCAGCTCTGGAAGAGTCTTGGTCGTTCCAAACTTCTTCCATTTAAGAATAATGGAGGCCATTATGTTCTTGGGGACCTTCAATGCTGCAGAAATATGTTGGTACCATTCCCCAGATCTGTGCCTCGACACAATCCTGTCTTGGAGCTCTAAGGACAATTCCTTCGACCTCAGGGCTTGGCTTTTGCGCTGACATGCACTGTCAACTGTGGGACCATATACAGACAGGTGTGTGCCTTTCCAAATGTCCAATCAATTAAATTTATCACAGGTGGACTCCAATCAAGTTGTAGAAACACATCAAGGGTGATGAATGGAAACAGGATACACCTGAACTCAATTTCGAGTCTCATACCAAAGGATCTGAATACTTGTGTAAATAAGGTATTTCTGTTTTTTAATTTAATCCGTTTGAAAAAAATTCTGAAAACCTGTTTTCACTTTGTCATTATGGGGTATTGTGTGTAGATTGTTGAAGAAAAACATTTATTTAATCAATTTTGGAATAAGGCTGTAATGTAAAAAAATGTGACCGACTACCTTGATTCGGTCTTATGTAGCAAATTTTTAAATAGTTTTTTTTTACATTGGATAAAAGCAGAGACACAGGGCTACAAAATGGTATATCATATAGTGCATTTGAGGAAACAATGGGAATGTAATTCTGCTTTGAAAGTTATTAAACTTGTAAACTCACTTTTGATAAAATTGCCTTTGAATGTTTTGGTACCTACTGGAGAGCTCTTCTTTGTCTACACCCATTCAGCATCATTCACACCCTCTTAAGCTTTAGCCCCACACATCTCTTTAAGTGTTGATTTGAGCGTTCTGTACTAACAACAACAGTCAAGCACCCAAGCTAACGTTTGGCTAACGTTGGCTAGCTTGCGAGCTACTTCTAGACAAAAATGAGAAAACAGCTCACTGACCATTTTACTCACCCTAGCAGAGCTGGTTAGGCTTTTTTGCCAACGTTTACTGACACCGGCCACATTCAACGGGTGTTGAGCGTTCATAAATTCGACAAGAGTGCTCTGAAATCGGAGCAGCTACGTCTATGAACAGTTGTCCCAGTGACATTCTATTGAAATGGTTACTTGCATAATGGAGTATTTTGTTAAGACATGTAGCTAGCTAGCTAGCTAGGTAAACAATGAACCATAATCCCAACTCATGACGTTACAACCCTGCATGAATCTGCAGGTAGCTAGCCAACCAGGTTCAATGTTAGCTAGCCAACATTAGGCTATAACTAGCAAAGCAAATGGCTCTGAGATATGAGTAATAAGATCCTACACGTAACATTAGCTAGCGAGCCAGCCAGCTAATGTTAGCTAGCTAGCTAAGAGTACACTTTAACTTGAAATGAAAACAACTTTCTGTCAAAATTAGAAACGTGTAATATCTGAAAATGTAAATAGCTAGACTATCTTGTCCGTATACATCATGGATGCTTCTCCCTGCCATGGTTGCCCTTAGTTTCAAGATGTAATCCGGAGACAGGTGTTTTCTCCATCTCCTTAGCTATCAAGTGTAGCAAAATGCTTAATCTTAATCTAATCTAACAATTCCACCACAAGTACCTAATACACACAAATCTAAGTAAAGAATGGAATAAGAATATATACATACTGTATAAATATATGGATGAGCAATGACAGAGTGGCATAGGCAATATGCAATATATGGTATAAAATACAGTGTATACATATGAGATGAGTAATGTATAATATGTGTATAATGTATAATATAATAATATGTAAACATTATTAAAGTGACTAGTGATCCATTTATTAAAGTAGTCAATGACTTCAAGTCTGTATATAGGCAGCAACCTCTCTGTGTTAGTGATGGCTGTTTAACAGTCTAATGGCCTTGAGATAGAAGCTGTTTTTCAGTCTCTCAGTCCCAATTTTATGCACCTGTACTGACCTCACCTTTTGGATGGTAGCAGTGGGAACAGGCAGTGGATCGGGTGGTTGTTGTCCTTGATGATCTTTTTGGCCTTCCTGTGACATCGGTTGCTGTAGGTGTCCTGGAGGGCAGGTAGTTTGTCCCCGGTGATGCGCTGTGTCGATCGCACCATCCTCTGGAGAGCCTTGCTGTTGTGGGCGGTGCAGTTGCAGTACCATGTGGTGATACAGCCCAACAGGATGCTCTCAATTGTGCATCTGTAAAAGTTTGTGAGGGTTTTAGGTGACAAGCCAAATTTTCTTCAGCCTCCTGAGGTTGAAGAGGCGCTGTGGTGCCTTCTTCACCACACTGTCTGTGTGGGTGGACCATTTCAGTTTGTCCATGATGTGTACGCCGAGGAACTTAGAACGTTCTACTTTAAGTCCAAAAATGGATGTAGTAACTACAGATTTACTCTTTAAGTTTATAAAAAGTGTAAGAGTTTAATAATGTGTCCATTGGGCCTATGGATGTAACTTTATTTTCAGCATGAATTAGATTGTGTAATAAAAGCTCTACTTTTATTCCATAGGCTGGGATCCGCACTATGCAGCTGTTGCATGAGCGCATTTTTCACTGGCTGTCCACTGGTTTCAGAAACAATTATTGATAGGGTGCAGTGGTCTATGGTACTGCATCTCAGTGCAAGAGGTGTCACTACAGTCCCTGGTTCGAAACCAGGCTGTATTACAACCGGACGTGATTGGGAGTTCCATAGGACAGTGCACAATTGGCCCAGCGCCATCCGGGTTTGGCCATCATTGTAAATAAGAATTTGTTCTTAACTGACTTTCCTAGTTGAATAAAAATAGGCAGCTTCAACTTCTTGAATTCAACCATTTTTGGATTCAAATTACCATTTAAATATGTGAACAGACATCCACAACAAATCCTTAAGGCGCAAATAGCTAAACGAGAGAGCAGCAATGTGATTCACATTTATGCGCTATGTAGATATCAGTAATTAGTGATATCGGTATCGCCGTAGACTCCACCACTGCTGTCATCCTTACCTCCAAGCGTTTATTCAAGTTTGATAATCTTTGGATACCGACAGCAGTCACACCATTGGAAGACATAGCTTGGACTGTAGCCTACAAAAGCCTGTTCCTGCTCTTTTCCCGCGATCCAAACACATTTGTTGTGTCATCATAGTGGTCTCTGAGTTGTGGTCAGACTCGCTCAGTTGGAACAAACTTGAACTTTTGCCTTTTTTCAATGCTGATTTGAATGTCTTGAGAAAACAGAAGTGTCAAAGAACTTTTCCCAAAAACATCCTTCCTGAATTTAAAAGTAATCCTGGAAGTAATCATCCAGTTTTTCAAAAGTATGCTAGCTAGCTAGCTACACAATGGACCATAATCACAACTGATGATGTTACTACGCTGCATGAATCTGCAGGTAGCTAACCACCAGGTTCTATCGCTATTACTGGTCAAGCAACTGTGTCTGAGATTCAAAGAATAAGATCATACACATAACGTTAGCTAGCGACCCAGCCAGCTAACGTTAGCTCACAGTGAGGGTGACCTTGAGATGGTGATGCGACACCCTGTCATGTCTCTGATGGAGCAGAATCACCAGCTCCGCCCCTCAAAAACGGTTTAAATCATTCTCAATGGTCGGGTCATGCTTGGGTGGGCTGGAAAACAGTCACTCACTCTCACTCTCTCGCCCTCTCTCTCTCGCCTTCTCTCTCTCTCGCCTGTTCTCTCTCTCACTGTCACTCTCTCGCCTGCTCTCTCTCTCTCGCACTCTCTCGTTCCCCTCTCTCTCACTCTCTCTCTCTCTCTCTTCCTCTGAGCTTTGGAACAAGGGAGAGAGGGAGAGACTGAGAGCGAGAGAGAGGGGGAGACCGAGAGAGAGAGAAGGAAGGAGAGAGGTTAAGAATGAAAATGAGAATCTTTGAGAAGAGTGAGAGAGAAAAATATCTTCAGGTTATTTCATGCAGTTAATTCTTGATCACCGTTCCTCTTTATTTTTCTGAGGGAAAGACCTTTAACCTGTCAATAAACCACTGAAATTACAGCTGTGTGGTGTGTGTGGGTGTCTGGGTTAGGGTGTGTGTAGGTGTCTGCGTTAGGGTGTGTGTAGGTGTCTGCGTTAGGGTGCGTGTAGGTGTCTGGGTTGGGGTGTGTGTAGGTGTCTGGGTTAGGGTGTGTGTGTAGGTGTCTGGGTTAGGGTGTGTGTAGGTGTCTGGGTTAGGGTGTGTGTGTAGGTGTATGGGTTAGTGTGTGTGTGGGTGTCTGGGTTAGGGTGTGTGTAGGTGTCTGGGTTAGGGTGTGTGTAGGTGTCTGGGAAAGGGTGTGTGTGTAGGTGTCTGGGTTAGGGTGTGTGTAGGTGTCTGGGTTAGGGTGTGTGTGTGGGTGTCTGGGTTAGGGTGTGTGTGTAGGTGTCTGGGTTAGGGTGTGTGTGTAGGTGTCTGGGTTAGGGTGTGTGTGTAGGTGTCTGGGTTAGGGTGTGTGTAGGTGTCTGGGAAAGGGTGTGTGTGTGTAGGTGTCTGGGTTAGGGTGTGTGTGTAGGTGTCTGGGTTAGGGTGTGTGTAGGTGTCTGGGTTAGGGTGTGTGTAGGTGGCTGGGTTAGGGTGTGTGTGTAGGTGTCTGGGTTAAGGTGTGTGTGTGTGTGTGTGTAGGTGTCTGGGTTAAGGTGTGTGTGTGTGTGTGTGTGTGTGTGGGTGTCTGGGTTAGGGTGTGTGTGGGTGTCTGGGTTAGGGTGTGTGTGTAGGTGTCTGGGTTAGGGTGTGTGTAGGTGTCTGGGTTAGGGTGTGTGTGTGGGTGTCTGGGTTAGGGTGTGTGTTTAGGTGTCTGGGTTAGGGTGTGTGTGTAGGTGTCTGGGTTAGGGTGTGTGTAGGTGTCTGGGTTAGGGTGTGTGTGTAGGTGTCTGGGTTAGGGTGTGTGTAGGTGTCTGGGTTATGGTGTGTGTGTAGGTGTCTGGGTTAGGGTGTGTGTAGGTGTCTGGGTTAGGGTGTGTGTAGGTGTCTGGTTTAGGGTGTGTGTGTAGGTGTCTGGGTTAAGGTGTGTGTCTGTATGTGTAGGTGTCTGGGTTAGGGTGTGTGTGTGTGTCTGGGTTAGGGTGTGTGTGTAGTTGTCTGGGTTAGGGTGTGTGTAGGTGTCTGGGTTAGGGTGTGTGTAGGTGTCTGGGTTAGGGTGTGTGTGTGGTTGTCTGGGTTAGGGTGTGTGTGTAGATGTCTGGGTTAGGGTGTGTGTAGGTGTCTGGGTTAGGGTGTGTGTGTAGGTGTCTGGGTTAGGGTGTGTGTTGGTGTCTGGGTTAGGGTGTGTGTGCAGGTGTCTGGGTTAGGGTGTGTGTGTGTAGGTGTCTGTGTTAGGGTGTGTGTGTAGGTGTCTGGGTTAGGGTGTGTGTGTAGGTGTCTGGGTTAGGGTGTGTGTGTGGGTGTCTGGGTTAGGGTGTATGTGTAGGTGTCTGGGTTAGGGTGTATGTGTAGGTGTCTGGGTTAGGGTGTGTGTTTAGGTGTCTGGGGTAGGGTGTGTGTGTAGGTGTCTGGGTTGGGGTGTGTGTGTGGGTGTCTGGGTTAGGGTGTGTGTGTAAGTGTCTGGGTTAGGGTGTGTGTGTAGGTGTCTGGGTTAGGGTGTGTGTAGGTGTCTGGGTTAGTGTGTGTGTGTGTGGGTGTCTGGGTTAGGATGTGTGTAGGTGTCTGGGTTAGGGTGTGTGTGTGGGTGTCTGGGTTAGGGTGGGTGTGTAGGTGTCTGGGTTAGGGTGTGTGTGGGTGTCTGGGTTAGGGTGTGTGTGGGTGTCTGGGTTAGGGTGTGTGTGTGGGTGTCTGGGTTAGGGTGTGTGTGTAGGTGTCTGGGTTAGGGTTTGTGTGTAGGTGTCTGGGTTATGGTGTGTGTGTGTAGGTGTCTGGGTTATGGTGTGTGTGTGGGTGTCTGGTTTAGGGTGTGTGTTTAGGTGTCTGAGTTAGGGTGTGTGTTTAGGTGTCTGGGTTAGGGTGTGTGTGTGGGTGTCTGGGTTAGGGTGTGTGTGTGGGTGTCTGGGTTAGGGTGTGTGTGTAGGTGTCTGGTTTAGGGTGTGTGTTTAGGTGTCTGGGTTAGGGTGTGTGTGTGGGTGTCTGGGTTAGGGTGTGTGTTTAGGTGTCTGGGTTAGGGTGTGTGTGTAGGTGTCTGGTTTAGGGTGTGTGTGTAGGTGTCTGGGTTAGTGTGTGTGTTTAGGTGTCTGGGTTAGGGTGTGTGTGTGGGTGTCTGGGTTAGGGTGTGTGTTTAGGTGTCTGGGTTAGGGTGTGTGTGTAGGTGTCTGGTTTAGGGTGTGTGTGTAGGTGTCTGGGTTAGGGTGTGTGTGTAGGTGTCTGGGTTAGGGTGTTTGTGTGGGTGGCCAAGTGGATTTGGGTGTATATTAAATAATAATAGAGTAATGGCCTTCCATTACTCTATTATTATTTAATATACACCCAAATAATATACACCTAATGACATGAATAACTCTCCCCTCTAACTACTGAATAACTCTCTCCTCTAACTACTGAATAACTCTCCCCTCTGTCTACTGAATAACTCTCCCCTCTGTCTACTGAATAACTGTCCCCTCTAACTACTGAATAACTCTCTCCTCTGTCTACTGAATAACTCTCCCCTCTGTCTACTGAATAACTCTCCCCTCTGTCTACGGAATAACTGTCCCCTCTGTCTACTGAATAACTCTCCCCTCTGTCTACTGAATAACTCTCCCCTCTGTCTACTGAATAACTCTCCCCTCTGTCTACTGAATAACTCTCCCCTCTGTCTACTGAGGCCAACAGACCTGTTCACTTATTCATTAGCTCACAAGGTCAGGAATAAAACCACAATACCACAGTACATCTCACTGCAACTTCTCTCTTTCCATCATTCTCTGCATCACATCTCAATGTCTCTCTATCTCCATCACTCTCTATCTGTCACACCCTGATCTGTTTCACCTGTCCTTGTGCTTGTCTCCACCCCCCTCCAGGTGTCTCCCATCTTCCCCACTTATCCCTTGAGTATTTATACCTGTGTTTTCTGTCAGTCTGTACCAGTTGGTCTTGTTTGTTCAAGTCAACCAGTGTTTTGTCTCAGCCCCTGCTATTCCCCAGTCTCTCTTTATCTCATCCTCCTGGTTTTGACCCTTGCCTGACCTGACTCTGAGCCTGCCTGCCGTCCTGCGCCTTTGCCTTTACTCTGGATTCCCGACCTCTTCCTGACCTGACCATGGGCCTGCCTGCCGTCCTGTACCTTGGCCCCACTACTCTGGATTATCGACCCCTGCCTGCCTGACCTGTCGTTTGCCTGCCCCTGTTGTTACAATAAACATTGTTACTTCAACACAGTCTGCACTTGGGTCTTACCTGAAACCTGATATTATCTCCATGTCTCTCTATCTCTATGTCTCTTTATCTCCATGTCTCTCTATCTCCATGTCTCTCTATCTCCATGTCTCTCTATCTCCATGTCTCTTTATCTCCATGTCTCTTTATCTCAATGTCTCTCTATCTCCATGTCTCTCTATCTCCATGTCTCTTTATCTCCATGTCTCTTTATCTCCATGTCTCTTTATCTCCATGTCTCTCTATCTCCATGTCTCTCTATCTCCATGTCTCTCTATCTCCATGTCTCTTTATCTCCATGTCTCTTTATCTCCATGTCTCTCTATCTCCATGTCTCTCTATCTCCATGTCTCTTTATCTCCATGTCTCTTTATCTCCATGTCTCTCTATCTCCATGTCTCTCTATCTCCATGTCTCTCTATCTCCATGTATCTCTATCTCCATGTCTCTCTTTCTCCATGTATCTCTATCTCCATGTCTCTCTTTCTCCATGTCTCTCTATCTCCATGTCTCTCTATCTCCATGTCTCTCTATCTCCATGTCTCTTTATCTCCATGTCTCTTTATCTCCATGTCTCTCTATCTCCATGTCTCTCTATCTCCATGTCTCTCTATCTCCATGTATCTCTATCTCCATGTCTCTCTTTCTCCATGTCTCCCTATCTCCATGTCTCCCTATCTCCATGTCTCCCTATCTCCATGTCTCCCTATCTCCATGTCTCCCTATCTCCATGTCTCCCTATCTCCATGTCTCTCTATCTCCATGTCTCTCTATCTCCATGTCTCTCTATCTCCATGTCTCTCTATCTCCATGTCTCTTTATCTCCATCTCTTTCCATCTTCATGTCATCATGTCATACTACTCGCCAATGTTTACTAGTGAATAAAGTTGACGAACTCAGAGTGAGGATCTCCTTCCAGAGGGACATCACATTCTGAGACTTGACTGATTATATACAACCAGCAGGGTTTACAGTTCATCGAGTGGATAAGAAGCGGGCTCTCTCTGGCATGAACAACTGCTGTTGCGTCTGCTTTTTAACCAATAACAAGTGGTGTGATGGGGAAAACGTACAGGAACTTGCGAGCTTCTGCTCTCCCGACTTGTCGACTCATCAAATGTCAGCCATTTGACCTTCCGAGAGAGTTCTCAGTGATTAATGCCACGGCTGTGTACATCCCGCCCCAGGCCGATACGAAGAATGCTGTCAACGACCTTCATTGGACATTGAACAAATTGGAGACGCGTACCCTGAGGCAGCATTAACAAAAGGCATTTGAGTTCCGTGCTCCCCAATTATTATCAACACATTAACTGTTTAACTCTCCAAAATTATTCACGTCTTTTCGACAAGGGTCCTTTTGGCAAGTCACCATCACTACTCTGGACGGTTCTGACTTAGAATATGTGGACAACTACAAATACCTAGGTGTCTGGTTAGACTTTAAACTCTCCTTCCAGACTCACAATAAGCATCTCCAATCCAAAATTACAACTAGAATCAGCTTTCTATTTCTTAACAAAGCCTCCTTCACTCACGCTGCCAAACATACCTTCGTAAAACTGACCATCCTACCGATCCTCGACTTTGGCGATGTCACTTACAAAATAGCCTCCAACACTCTACTCAACAAATTGGATGCAGTCTATCACAGTTTTGTCACCAAAGCCCTATTTCCTACCCACCACTGCGACCTGTATGCTCTCGTTGGTTGGCCCTCACTTCATACTCGCAGCCAAACCCACTGGCTTCAGGTCATCTTCAAGTCTTTGCTAGGTAAAGCCCCGCCTTATCTCAGCTCACTGGTCACCATAGCAGCCCCCACCTGTAGCACGCGCTCCAGCAGGTATATCTTACTGGTCACCCCCAAAGCCAATTCTTCCTTTGGCCGCCTTTCCTTCCAGTTCTCTGCTGCCAATGACTGGAACGAACTACAAAAATCACTGAAGCTGGAGAATCATATCTCCCTCACTAGCTTTAAGCACCAGCTGTCAGAGCAGCTCACAGATCACTGCACCTGTACATAGCCCATCTGTAAATAGCCCATCCAACTACCTCATCCCTAAACTGTATGTATTTATTTATTTTGCTCCTTTGCACTCCAGTATCTCTACTTGCACATTCATGTTATCATAGCCTGTTGTAAACTATCATAGCCTGTAATATCGTGTCATAGACTATTGTACGCTATCATAGCCTGTAATAACGTGTGCTAGACTGTTGTAATCTATCATAGCCTGCAATTATGTGTGATAGCCAGTTGTAAGCTATCATAGCTTACAATAGGCTATGAAACAATATTGCAGGCTATCATAGCCTATAATAACGTGGCATAGCCTATTGTAAGCTATCATAGCCTGCAATTATGTGTGAGAGCCAGTTGTAAGCTAGCATAGCCTGTAACAACGTGCTATAGCCTGTCATAAGCTATCATAGCCTATAATAACGTGCTATAGCCTGTCATTAGCTATCAAAGCCTATAATAACGTGCTATAGCCTGTCATTAGCTATCAAAGCCTATAACAACGTGCTATAGCCTGTCATAAGCTATCAAAGCCTATAATAACGTGCTGTAGCCTGTCATAAGCTATATCAAAGCAAAGACAGAGCCACAAGAACGATGAGGGCTATAAGACAGCAGGGGAGCTTTACGGGAACATTAGTCATGGACAACAATCCAGTGCACTCTATTGATTGCTTTGTGAAATACTGTGTGTGTGTGTGTGTGTGTGTGTGTGTGTGTGTGTGTGTGTGTGTGTGTGTGTGTGTGTTCAAATGATAGTATTACTCCTGAAAATGGAGCTTTCAAGTCATTCTAGGTAATTGTGGTGTTGTTTTGTGTCTGATGATAACCGCAACAGTGAGTTATGTATCTGGTTGGTTTTAACGATCTCTGCTGAATGATACACTATTAAGAAAGGAGTAAAAAGAGCATCAAGCACTAAGGCAGGATAGATTATTAAGAATACATTTTATTATGTCTAATCAGAACACAGTCCGCTCACACACACACACACACACAAACACACACACAGAGTACTTAGCTATAAGGACAACCCCCTCACATCCAAAAGATCAAAATACTTTTCTCTCTGTGCAGAGGAGACAGTAATTCTAGACCACGTACCGTGTGCGTTTGCATGTGCGTGTGTGCGTGTGTGTGTGTGTGTGTGTGTGTGTGTGTGTGTGTGTGTGTGTGTGTGTGTGTGTGTGTGTGTGTGTGTGTGTGTGTGTGTGTGTGTGTGTGTGCATGATTGTGAGGTTGAACAGAAGTGGAATGCAGAAACACTATAGCGTGACAATTTATTCCAATTCACTCTGCATCTCCACCCAAATCAACTTATCTACAGGGACTGTTTCTCTCTCTCTCTCGCGCGCTCTCTCTCTCTCTCTCTCTCTCTCAGTGCATGCTGGGAGTGCTTTTGGAATCTGAGGGTTTGGTGTGGAGTTCGATCGCCTGTGTTTTCTTCTTGTTTCCTTTTCTTGGTGGTTTTCCTTTTTTGAGGCATGATTAAGGTTATTATTACTTAAATGTTTTGTGGTGAAACTAGGTATATTGCATTTCTTGTTGGAATTGCCCTGGATTTGGTGGGGATGGCGACCCACATGGGGACACCGTCCCTGTCACTTCGGCACGGCTTCAGGTGTGTTACTGAAGCTACTGTCACTGTGGATGAGTTTCTGGTTGCCATAGGAGAGAAGGTAGGCTATGAAAATGTTGCTTATGCATCGCAAATAAATTAAGCGTAAAAGAGTGCTTTTAAGCACTCGCCTTGGAGGACAGTTCCATCACGTTGCCTCAATGTCTGTGTCTTGTTGGTAGTTACCAGTATAAACAGGGTAGTTAACATGTCTTGTTGGTAGTTACCAGTATAAACAGGTTAGTTAAAATGTATTGTGTCTTGTTGATATTTACCAGTATAAACAGGTTAGTTAAAATGTATTGTTGATAGTTACCAGTATAAACAGGTTATTTAACATGTCTTGTTGGTAGTTACCAGTATAAACAGGGTAGTTAACATGTCTTGTTGGTAGTTACCAGTATAAACAGGTTAGTTAACATGTCTTGTTGGTAGTTACCAGTATAAACAGGTTAGTTAACATGTCTTGTTGGTAGTTACCAGTAAAAACAAACGGGTTAGTTAAAGTGTCTTGTTGATATTTACCAGTATAGACAGGTTAGTTAAAATGTATTGTTGGTAGTTACCAGTATAAACAGGTTAGTTAAAATGTCTTGTTGGTAGTTACCAGTATAAACAGGTTAGTTAAAATGTCCTGTTGGTATTTACCAGTATAAACAGGTTAGTTAAAATGTCTTGTTGGTAGTTACCAGTATAAACAGGTTAGTTAAAATGTCTTGTTGGTAGTTACCAATATTAACAAACAGGTTAGTGAAAGTGTCTTGTTGATATTTACCAGTATAAACAGGTTAGTTAACATGTCTTGTTGGTAGTTACCAGTATAAACAGGGTAGTTAACATGTCTTGTTGGTAGTTACCAGTATAAACAGGTTAGTTAACATGTCTTGTTGGTAGTTACCAGTATAAACAGGTTAGTTAAAATGTCTTGTTGGTAGTTACCAGTATAAACAGGTTAGTTAAAATGTCTTGTTGGTAGTTACCAATATTAACAAACAGGTTAGTGAAAGTGTCTTGTTGATATTTACCAGTATAAACAGGTTAGTTAAAATGTATTGTTGATAGTTACCTGTATAAACAGGTTAGTTAACATTTATTGTTGGTAGTTACCAGTATAAACAGGTTAGTTAAAATGTCTTGTTGGTAGTTACCAATATTAACAAACAGGTTAGTTAAAGTGTCTTGTTGGTAGTTACCAGTATAAACAGGTTAGTTAAAGTGTATTGTTGGTAGTTATCAATAGAAACAGGTTAGTTAAAGTGTCTTGTTGGTAGTTACCAGTAAAAACAAACAGGTTAGTTAAAGTGTCTTGTTGGTAGTTACCAATATTAACAAACAGGTTAGTTAAAGTGTCTTGTTGATATTTACCAGTATAAACAGGTTAGTTAAAATGTCTTGTTGGTAGTTACCAGTATAAACAGGTTAGTTCAAATGTCTTGTTGATAGTTACCAGTATAAACAGGTTAGTTAAAGTGTCTTGTTGGTAGTTACCAGTATAAACAGGTTAGTTAACATGTCTTGTTGGTAGTTACCAGTATAAACAGGTTAGTTAAAGTGTCTTGTTGGTAGTTACCAGTATGAACAGGTTAGTTAAAATGTCTTGTTAGTAGTTACCAGTATAAACAGGTTAGTTAACATGTCTTGTTGGTAGTTACCAGTATAAACAGGTTAGTTAACATGTCTTGTTGGTAGTTACCAGTATAAACAGGTTAGTTAACATGTCTTGTTGATAGTTACCTGTATAAACAGGTTAGTTAAAATGTATTGTTGGTAGTTACCAGTATTAACAGGTTAGTTAAAATGTCTTGTTGGTAGTTACCAGTATAAACAGGTTAGTTAACATGTCTTGTTGGTAGTTACCAGTATAAACAGGTTAGTTAACATGTCTTGTTGATAGTTACCTGTCTAAACAGGTTAGTTAAAATGTATTGTTGGTAGTTACCAGTATAAACAGGTTAGTTAAAATGTATTGTTGGTAGTTACCAATATTAACAAACAGGTTAGTTAAAGTGTCTTGTTGGTAGTTACCAGTATAAACAGGTTAGTTAAAGTGTATTGTTGGTAGTTATCAATAGAAACAGGTTAGTTAAAGTGTCTTGTTGGTAGTTACCAGTAAAAACAAACAGGTTAGTTAAAGTGTCTTGTTGATATTTACCAGTATAAACAGGTTAGTTAACATGTGTTGTTGGTAGTTACCAGTATAAACAGGTTAGTTAAAATGTCTTGTTGGTAGTTACCAGTATAAACAGGTTAGTTAACATGTCTTGTTGGTAGTTACCAGTATAAACAGGTTAGTTAACATGTCTTGTTGGTAGTTACCAGTATAAACAGGTTAGTTAACATGTCTTGTTGGTAGTTACCAGTATAAACAGGTTAGTTAAAATGTATTGTTGCTAGTTACCAGTATAAACAGGTTAGTTAACATGTCTTGTTGATAGTTACCAGTTTAAACAGGTTAGTTAACATGTCTTGTTGGTAGTTACCAGTATAAACAGGTTAGTTAAAATGTCTTGTTGGTAGTTACCAGTATAAACAGGTTAGTTAACATGTCTTGTTGGTAGTTACCAGTATAAACAGGTTAGTTAACATGTCTTGTTGGTAGTTACCAGTATAAACAAACAGAGAAATGCAGATAATACAGTGTGTGCGATCAAAGTTACAAGGCCTTTGTAGACAACTGCACAGCCAGGTCAATAATGGACATCACACACACTCTCACATGTTGTGTTGCTCTAATGCAATACACTTTCCATTGGAATGTAATAAATATAGCCACAGGTTTACAGGAGGGTATTACATGGAAGCTGAGAGGGATTTGTTGGATTTGAAATTAACACTTAATGTTGTTTCCTGCTCTCTGTTTGAGAGAAAGAGAAAGGCCCACCCCTCTCCCACCCTCTGGGGAGCCTGGGTAATCTCCTTCACATTTAAAGAAGAATCAAAGCTTCCCTCTTCTTTTACTCTCTCTCCCTCCCATTCTCTCTCTTGCTTTCTCTCTCTTGCTCTCTCTCTCTCTCTCTCTCTCTCTCTCAAATAAAACAAACAAAATAAACCAGTAACACTGCCTCTTTCATACACTTTGAAATTCTCTCTTATGGAGAGAGAGGGAGATAAACAGAGAGAGAGAGAAAACAGAGAGATCGTGAGGGGGAGATGAAAGAGTGCACTCATGTTACCTTTTGTTCTGGTGGTGGTTGAATTGGTTTGAATGTTAATTGCTTTGACTGTGTTGTTGCTCTCACTGTGGTGCCAATGAAGCAAAGCCTCAAAATAGAGAGCCTCAATATACTGTGTCTCTGTTTACTGCACTCTTAGAGAAAACAATGCTATCTAGACCCTAAAAGGGGTCTTTGGCTGTCCCCGTAGGAGAAACCTTTGAAAAACTATTTTTGGTTCCAGGTCTAACCCTTTTGGTTCCAGGTCTAACCCTTTTGGTTCCAGGTCTAACCCTTTTGGTTTCAGGTCTAACCCTTTTGGTTTCAGGTCTAACCCTTTTGGTTCCAGGTCTAACCCTTTTGGTTCCAGGTCTAACCCTTTTTGGTTCCAGGTCTAACCCTTTTTGGTTCCAGGTCTAACCCTTTTTTGTTCCAGGTCTATCCCTTTTGGTTCCAGGTCTATCCCTTTTGGTTCCAGGTCTAACCCTTTTGGTTCCAGGTCTAACCCTTTTTGGTTCCAGGTCTAACCCTTTTTGGTTCCAGGTCTAACCCTTTTTGGTTCCAGGTCTAACCCTTTTGGTTCCAGGTCTATCCCTTTTGGTTCCAGGTCTAACCCTTTTGGTTCCAGGTCTAACCCTTTTGGTTCCAGGTCTATCCCTTTTGGTTTCAGGTCTAACCCTTTTTGGTTCCAGGTCTAACCCTTTTGGTTCCAGGTCTAACCCTTTTTGGTTCCAGGTCTAACCCTTTTTGGTTCCAGGTCTATCCCTTTTGGTTCCAGGTCTAACCCTTTTTGGTTCCAGGTCTAACCCTTTTGGTTCCAGGTCTAACCCTTTTTGGTTCCAGGTCTAACCCTTTTTGGTTCCAGGTCTAACCCTTTTTGGTTCCAGGTCTAACCCTTTTGGTTCCAGGTCTAACCCTTTTTGGTTCCAGGTCTAACCCTTTTTGGTTCCATGTCTAACCCTTTTGGTTCCAGGTCTAACCCTTTTTGGTTCCAGGTCTAACCCTTTTGGTTCCAGGTCTAACCCTTTTCGGTTCCATGTAAAACATTTTGTTTCTAAGAGTGTGTACTTTATTATCTATGAGTAACCACATTGACTTTCCCTCAATTTTCTCTCACCCCCTCTTTCTTTCCCTCCTTCTCCTCTCAGGTCTCTGTCGGGGCGTATAGTGGGGGGCGTGTGGTGGTTCTTCACTCTCATCATCATCTCGTCCTACACGGCCAACCTGGCTGCCTTCCTCACAGTGGAGAGGATGGTGTCGCCCATAGAGAGTGCTGAGGATCTGGCCAAGCAGACGGAGATCGCCTACGGAACACTGGACTCAGGCTCCACCAAGGAGTTCTTCAGGGTGAGGACACACACACAAGCTTGCACATACACAAACACACACACGTGTGTGTATGTGAATAGTTAGGGCCTGGCAGTAGCAGACAGAGTGTGCATCTGTGAGCAGCGTTAGCATCATCAACATAACGAGCAGGCGGAAATCTGTGGAGGGTGAAGAATCTATTTACTGTGTGAGGGATTCACCACTATTAATTGTGTGTGTGTGTGTGTGTGTGTGTGTGTGTGTGTGTGTGTGTGTGTGTGTGTGTGTGTGTGGGTTGGTGTGCGTGCGTGCGTGCGTGTTGGAGTGCGTATGTGTGTGTGCACGCGCGCGTATGGATTTTTCCCCACTGATTTCTTAAAGCCACGACATTGAAAATGTTGGCCAGAGAGAGAGAAAGAGAGAGAGAGCGAGAGAGTGGGGGGAGGCTCACTGGTTCGGACAGAAGTCACTGACATTATCATGGGATAGATGTCTGTCATACCCAAGCAAATCCCAGCGAGGCACACACACCGACATCTCTACTCCAGGCTGTGGCTCATTGGCTAACGCTAAGGCTTATGGTGTCCCTAAAGGACAGAGGGAATAACACTTCATAACAGACAGAGAGAAAAAGACAGGATAAAAACAAGCGAGAATCGACGGTTATGGAGAATGACAATTTGTTCCCCAGCTTGTTATTTTCATTCTTCGCTACACCAAGCAGACACACAAACATACACGCGCGCGCGCACACACACACACACACACACACACACACACACACACACACACACACACACACACACACACACACACACACACACTGCAGAACACTAAGACCAAGCATGAAGTTGTGTGTACAACAGGGTCTGTTCTACACTATTACACTGTCCACTATTACACTGTCCACTATTACACTGTCCACTAGCAGTTGGTTCTACACTATTACACTGTCCACTATTACACTGTCCACTAATACACTGTCCACTATTACACTGTCCACTATTACACTGTCCACTAGCAGTTGGTTCTACACTATTACACTGTCCACTAGCAGATGATTCTACACTATTACACTGTCCACTAGCAGTTGGTTCTACACTATTACACTGTCCACTAGCAGTTGGTTCTACACTATTACACTGTCCACTATTACACTGTCCACTATTACACTGTCCACTATTACACTGTCCACTATTACACTGTCCACTATTACACTGTCCACTAAAAGATGGTTCTACACTATTACACTGTCCACTATTACACTGTCCACTAGCAGTTGGTTCTACACTATTACACTGTCCACTAGCAATTGGTTCTACACTATTACACTGTCCACTATTACACTGTCCACTATTACACTGTCCACTAGCAGTTGGTTCTACACTATTACACTGTCCACTAGCAGTTGGTTCTACACTATTACACTGTCCACTATTACATTGTCCACTAGCAGTTGGATCTACACTATTACACTATCCACTATTACACTGTCCACTAATACACTGTCCACTATTACACTGTCCACTATTACACTGTCCACTAGCAGTTGGATCTACACTATTACACTGTCCACTATTACACTGTCCACTATTACACTGTCCACTAGCAGTTGGATCTACACTATTACACTGTCCACTATTACACTGTCCACTATTACACTGTCCACTAGCAGTTGGTTCTACACTATTACACTGTCCACTATTACACGGTCCACTATTACACTGTCCACTATTACACTGTGCACTAGCAGTTGGATCTACACTATTACACTGTCCACTATTACACTGTCCTCTATTACACTGTCCACTATTACACTGTCCACTATTACACTGTCCACTAGCAGATGGTTCTACACTATTACACTGTCCACTATTACACTGTCCACTATTACACTGTCCAATATTACACTGTCCACTAGCAGATGATTCTACACTATTACACTGTCCACTATTTCACTGTCCACTAGCAGTTGGTTCTACACTTTAACACTGTCCAATATTACACTGTCCACTATTACACTGTCCACTATTACACTGTCCACTAGCAGATGATTCTACACTATTACACTGTCCACTATTACACTGTCCACTAGCAGTTGGTTCTACACTATTACACTGTCCACTAGCAGTTGGTTCTACACTATTACACTGTCCACTAGCAGTTGGTTCTACACTATTACACTGTCCACTAGCAGATGGTTCTACAATATTACACTGTCCAATATTACACTGTCCACTAGCAGTTGGTTCTACAATATTACACTGTCCACTAGCAGATGGGTCTACACTATTACACTGTCCAATATTACACTGTCCACTAGCAGTTGGTTCTACACTATTACACTGTCCACTATTACACTGTCCACTGGCAGTTGGTTCTGAATGCCCTGTGAACAGCAGCTGCAGATGATCATCAATATTTCAGGACCAGCGATCATTGCAGCTGATGGATGAATAGATGGATGGATGGACAGATGAATGGATGGGTGGGTGGGTGGGTGGATGAATGGATGGATCACTAACCCTAAAGCTCACCTCTAACACCTTCTCTCTGCCCTTTGTTCTCTTAGAGGTCAAAGATTGCTGTATATGAGAAGATGTGGTCCTATATGAAGTCTGCTGAGCCCTCTGTCTTCGCTAAGACCACAGCGGAGGGCGTAGCTCGCGTCCGCAAGTCCAAAGGGAAGTACGCTTTCCTCCTGGAGTCCACCATGAATGAGTACACGGAACAACGCAAGCCCTGCGACACCATGAAGGTTGGAGGCAACCTGGACTCCAAGGGATATGGCATTGCCACACCTAAAGGCTCACAGCTAAGGTGGGTGGAGTAGTATAACGATGGTTGTCCCCAACTCAACTGTTGTTATGGTATTCCACCTACCCTGGTGTGCCTTTTTTTGGATCACTTAGTAGTGTCTAAGTCTGGTCTACGTCTGGTCTATGTCTATCTCTCTCTCTCTCTCTGTCTCTCTTTCTCCCTCTATTTCTCTCCCTGTCTGTCTCTCTCTTTGTTACTTTATTTCTCTCCCTCTCTGTCCCCTTCTCCCTCTCTGTCTCCTTCTCCCTCTCTGCCTCCTTCTCCCTCTCTGCCTCCTTCTCCCTCTCCCTCTCTGTCTCCTTCTCTCTCTATGTCTCCTTCTCTCTCTCTGTCTCCTTCTCTCTCTGCCTCTCTCACTCTCTGTCTCCTTCTCCCTCTGCCTCTCTCCCTCTCTGTCCTCTTCTCTGTCTCCTTCTCCTTCTCCCTCTCCTTCTCCCTCTCTGTCTCTCTCTCTCCCTCCATTTCTCTCCCTGTCTGTCTCTCTCTTTGTTATTTTATTTCTCTCCCTCTCCCTCTCTGTTTCCTTCTCCCTCTCTGTCTCCTTCTCTCTCTCTCTGTCTCCTTCTCTCTCTGCCTCTCTCCCTCTCTGTCTCCTTCTCCCTCTGCCTCTCTCCCTCTCTGTCCTCTTCTCCCTCTCCGTCTCCTTCTCCCTCTCCGTCTCCCTCTCAGTCTCCTTCACTGCCTCCTTCTCCTTCTCTGTCTCCATCTCTGTCTCCTTCTCCGTCTCCTTCACTGCCTCCTTCTCCCTCTCTGTCTCCATCTCTGTCTCGTTCTCCCACTCCGTCTCCTTCTCTCTCTCTGTATGACTCTCTCCCCCTCTGTCTCCTTCTCCCTCTCTCCTTCTCCCTCTCTGTCTCCTTCTCACTCTCCGTCTCCTTCTCTGTCTCCTTCACTGCCTCCCTCTCCGTCTCCTACTCCCTCTCCGTCTCCTTCTCCCTCTCCGTCTCCTTCTCCCTCTCCGTCTCCTTCTCCCTCTCCGTCTCCTTCTCTCTCTGTGTCTGACTCTCTCTCTCTCCGTCTCCTTCTCCCTCTCCGTCTCCTTCTCCGTCTCCTTCTCCCTCTCCGTCTCCTTCTCTCTCTCTCTGTCTGACTCTCTCCCTCTCTGTCTCCTTCTCCCTCTCCGTCTCATTCTCCCTCTCTGTCTCCTTCTCCCTCTCTTTCTCCTTCTCCCTCTCCGTCTCCTTCTCTCTCTCTGTCTGACTCTCTCCCTCTCCATCTCCTTCTCTCTCTCTGTCTGACTCTCTCCCTCTCTGTCTCCTTCTCCCTCTCTGTCTCCTTCTCCCCTCTGTCTCCTTCTCCCCTCTGTCTCCTTCTCTGTCTCCGTTTCCCTCTCCGTCTCCCTCTCCGTCTCCTTCTCTCTCTCTGTCTAACTCTTTCCCTCTCTGTCTCATTCTCCCTCTCCTTCTCCCTCTCTGTCTCCTTCTCTATCTCTGTATGACTCTCTCCCTCTCTGTCTCAAGCTCTCTCTCATTCTCCTTCTCTATCTCTGTCTCCTTCTCCCTCTCTGTCTCCTTCTCCCTCTCCGTCTCCTTCTCCCTCTCCGTCTTCTTCTCCCTCTCTGTCTGACTCTCTCCCTCTCTGACTCATTCTCCCTCCCTCCCTGTCTATGTTGTTAAGGTATTTAATGCTTGTTAGCTCCATTGCTCTGTTGTATTGCTGTCTGTCCGTCTCTCCACCCGTCCCTCTCTCTCCATTTCTCTTCTTTCACTCACTCTTTCTTTTGACAGGACCACTGATCAGGTAATGTGTCCACTCGTTTGGTGTCTTGACTGTCTCATTCCTTCATTCTCAGAGTGTTATGTAGATACTATCTGTTTTTGGACTGAGACCGATTGTGATTGAAGTTACTAATGGTGATGCCGTGGAGAGGGGCGGAGCACCTTGGCATTGCCATGACTCCCAGAGCCACCCGGGGGAATTTATAGACACACAGGAAACAGGATGTTGAAGGGCCTGGCCAACGGGGGGAACAAAAAGCAGAAAACTATCAAATTATTTCATAACACCCCAAAATGCAGATCAAATCAATCAAATCAATCAAAAGAAACAAATTCCCACAATCCAATTAATTGATGATGCCCTGAAACACTAAAATCCATACATTTGTAGTGTGTGTGTGTGTCTATAGCAGCAGGACTACTGACACCTTTCTATAATGTTCCTATAACTTCCCCCTGTGCACCTTGCAAATAAGTCCTCCCACTCCCTTGCACCTTTACCAGGGTTCCTTTTCCACTCAGATAAATGAAGGTTTTCTGTTTCCGAGGGAAAAGTGACAGCCAGTGGATGATGGTCCCCACCTGGCCCCTTACTATTCTGGGACTATCGACTGCTGTCTATGGCTTCTCCTGATCATGGGAAAACCTACGGGAGAGAGCATGTCAGGCAAGAGCCCCTGCTCACGGCAAGCCATTCAAAGCACTGATTTGACATGATGATGATGATTTTGATAAAGATTATTATTAATAGTAAGATATGTAGTTAATTCAAATGATAATATGTATGAGAGATGTCTATGTAGCATCATTCCTTTTCCCATACCCTTCTTATGATGGTGATATGTTCCATGGCTTGTAGCCCACCCAAGAGATCTCTCTCTCTCTCTCTCTAGCTGTCTATCTGTCTGACTCTCTGTCTGTCGGACTGTCTGTTTGCATTGGGCCAGTTGGGCCAGTAACTGAAAGGTTGAACAATCTGTCGATGTGCCCTTGAGCAAGGAACTTAACCCTAGTATGCTCCAGAGGAGCTGTACTACTATGGCTGACCATGTACATCAACACATTTCACTGCACCTATCTGGTGATGTGACAATAAAACATATTTTGTATATATATAGTCATGCACGCAAACACACACTCCTTGGTACACATACTCCCTGGCAAACAGACACAAACGGAAGAGTGAAGCAATGAGGCGAAGCAAACTGATGTCAGCAGCTGAGAGAGAAAAGGAGAGAGAGAAGAGAGAGAGAGAGAGGAGAGAGAGAAGACAAAAGAGAGGAAGTAGGAGAGAGAATGGAGGGAAGAGAGCAGAGAGCGAGGAGAGAGTGCGGAGAGAGAAAAGAGGGAAGAGAGGAGAGGGAGAAGACAAAAGATAGGAGATGGGAAGAGAGCGAGGAGAGAGAAGAGAGGAGAGGAGAGGTGTTAGCTGCGTGTCATCAGGGACTAGAACACCAGCTACAGGGTGTTAGCTCCGTGTCATCAGGGACCAGAACACCAGCTACAGGGTGTTAGCTCCGTGTCATCAGGGACCAGAACACCAGCTAAAGGGGGGTTAGCTCCGTGTCATCGGGGACCAGAACACCAGCTACAGGGTGTTAGCTCCGTGTCATCGGGGACCAGAACACCAGCGGCAGGGTGTTAGCTCCGTGTCATCGGGGACCAGAACACCAGCTACAGGGTGTTAGCTCCGTGTCATCAGGGACCAGAACACCAGCGGTAGGGTGTTAGCTCTGTGTCATCAGGGACCAGAACACCAGCAGCAGGGTGTTAGCTCTGTGTCATCAGGGACCAGAACACCAGCAGCAGGGTGTTAGCTCTGTGTCATCGGGGACCAGAACACCAGCAGCAGGGTGTTAGCTCCGTGTCATCAGGGACCAGAACACCAGCGGCAGGTTGTTAGCTCCGTGTCATCAGGGACCAGAACACCAGCAGCAGGGTGTTAGCTCCGTGTCATCAGGGACCAGAACACCAGCAGCAGGGTGTTAGCTCCGTGTCATCAGGGACCAGAACACCAGCAGCAGGGTGTTAGCTCTGTGTCATCAGGGACCAGAACACCAGCAGCAGGGTGTTAGCTCCGTGTCATCAGGGACCAGAACACCAGCAGCAGGGTGTTAGCTCCTTGTCATCAGGGACCAGAACACCAGCAGCAGGGTGTTAGCTCCGTGTCATCAGGGACCAGAACACCAGCAGCAGGGTGTTAGCTCCGTGTCATCAGAGACCAGAACACCAGCGGCAGGGTGTTAGCTCTGTGTCATCAGGGACCAGAACACCAGCAGCAGGGTGTTAGCTCCGTGTCATCAGGGACCAGAACACCAGCGGCAGGTTGTTAGCTCCGTGTCATCAGGGACCAGAACACCAGCAGCAGGGTGTTAGCTCCGTGTCATCAGGGACCAGAACACCAGCAGCAGGGTGTTAGCTCCGTGTCATCAGGGACCAGAACACCAGCGGCAGGTTGTTAGCTCCGTGTCATCAGGGACCAGAACACCAGCAGCAGGGTGTTAGCTCTGTGTCATCAGGGACCAGAACACCAGCAGCAGGGTGTTAGCTCCGTGTCATCAGGGACCAGAACACCAGCGGCAGGTTGTTAGCTCCGTGTCATCAGGGACCAGAACACCAGCAGCAGGGTGTTAGCTCTGTGTCATCAGGGACCAGAACACCAGCAGCAGGGTGTTAGCTCCGTGTCATCAGGGACCAGAACACCAGCAGCAGGGTGTTAGCTCCGTGTCATCAGGGACCAGAACAACAGCGGCAGGTTGTTAGCTCCGTGTCATCAGGGAACAGAACACCAGCAGCAGGGTGTTAGCTCTGTGTCATCAGGGACCAGAACACCAGCAGCAGGGTGTTAGCTCTGTGTCATCAGGGACCAGAACACCAGCAGCAGGGTGTTAGCTCCGTGTCATCAGGGACCAGAACAACAGCGGCAGGTTGTTAGCTCCGTGTCATCAGGGACCAGAACACCAGCAGCAGGGTGTTAGCTCCGTGTCATCAGGGACCAGAACACCAGCGGCAGGTTGTTAGCTCCGTGTCATCAGGGAACAGAACACCAGCAGCAGGGTGTTAGCTCTTTGTCATCAGGGACCAGAACACCAGCAGCAGGGTGTTAGCTCTGTGTCATCAGGGACCAGAACACCAGCAGCAGGGTGTTAGCTCTGTGTCATCAGGGACCAGAACACCAGCAGCAGGGTGTTAGCTCCGTGTCATCAGGGACCAGAACACTAGCAGCAGGGTGTTAGCTCCGTGTCATCAGAGACCAGAACACCAGCGGTAGGGTGTTAGCTCTGTGTCATCAGGGACCAGAACACCAGCAGCAGGGTGTTAGCTCTGTGTCATCAGGGACCAGAACACCAGCAGCAGGGGTTAGCTCTGTGTCATCAGGGACCAGAACACCAGCAGCAGGGTGTTAGCTCTGTGTCATCAGGGACCAGAACACCAGCAGCAGGGTGTTAGCTCCGTGTCATCAGAGACCAGAACACCAGCAGCAGGGTGTTAGCTCTGTGTCATCAGGGACCAGAACACCAGCAGCAGGGTGTTAGCTCCGTGTCATCAGGGACCAGAACACCAGCAGCAGGGTGTTAGCTCTGTGTCATCAGGGACCAGAACACCAGCAGCAGGGTGTTAGCTCTGTGTCATCAGGGACCAGAACACCAGCAGCAGGGTGTTAGCTCTGTGTCATCAGGGACCAGAACACCAGCAGCAGGGTGTTAGCTCCGTGTCATCAGGGACCAGAACACCAGCAGCAGGGTGTTAGCTCCGTGTCATCAGGGACCAGAACACCAGCGGCAGGTTGTTAGCTCCGTGTCATCAGGGAACAGAACACCAGCAGCAGGGTGTTAGCTCTGTGTCATCAGGGACCAGAACACCAGCAGCAGGGTGTTAGCTCTGTGTCATCAGGGACCAGAACACCAGCAGCAGGGTGTTAGCTCTGTGTCATCAGGGACCAAAACACCAGCAGCAGGATGTTAGCTCCGTGTCATCAGGGACCAGAACACCAGCAGCAGGGTGTTAGCTCTGTGTCATCAGGGACCAGAACACCAGCAGCAGGGTGTTAGCTCCGTGTCATCAGGGACCAGAACACTAGCAGCAGGGTGTTAGCTCCGTGTCATCAGAGACCAGAACACCAGCGGTAGGGTGTTAGCTCTGTGTCATCAGGGACCAGAACACCAGCGGCAGGGTGTTAGCTCCGTGTCATCGGGGACCAGAACACCAGCTACAGGGTGTTAGCTCCGTGTCATCAGGGACCAGAACACCAGCAGCAGGGTGTTAGCTCTGTGTCATCAGGGACCAGAACACCAGCAGCAGGGTGTTAGCTCTGTGTCATCAGGGACCAGAACACCAGCAGCAGGGTGTTAGCTCTGTGTCATCAGGGACCAGAACACCAGCAGCAGGGTGTTAGCTCCGTGTCATCAGAGACCAGAACACCAGCAGCAGGGTGTTAGCTCTGTGTCATCAGGGACCAGAACACCAGCAGCAGGGTGTTAGCTCCGTGTCATCAGGGACCAGAACACCAGCAGTAGGGTGTTAGCTCCGTGTCATCAGGGACAAGAACACCAGCAGCAGGGTGTTAGCTCCGTTTCATCAGGGACCAGAACACCAGCAGCAGGGTGTTAGCTCCATGTCATCAGGGACAAGAACACCAGCAGCAGGGTGTTAGCTCCGTTTCATCAGGGACCAGAACACCAGCAGCAGGGTGTTAGCTCCATGTCACCAGGGGACTGAAATAGGCTTTAAAACAACATTTAACCAGGGCTCCACCACTCCCCTTTACTCGCCCTGCTGCACGTCATTCAGACAATAGCCTTTTTCTATGCGGTAAAGGTGGACTGAATGAAAGGGGTTTTGGCTATTTGGCTCTCTCTATATGTTGATTTAGCTACAGCAAACTGGCATAACCACTGTAACCAATGGGCTTCCGATATTCAAATATGTCTTTATAATAAGGTGGGATGTAAAAGCTGGAAGAGAGATGAAAGAGAGAGAGGGTTTTCTGGAGGGTTGTGTGTGTCCTCTAATCTGATGCCTTCCAACCAATCACTGGCGTTCCTTTTTCCTCATCCCATTGGCTCATCATTGGCTGATACTCCATCCCTCCTCTGACCAACTATGTTTTATCCCTCTGAAGAAATGCGGTCAACCTGGCTGTGTTAAAACTCAACGAGCAGGGCCTGTTGGACAAATTGAAAAATAAATGGTGGTACGACAAGGGAGAGTGTGGCAGCGGGGGAGGGGACTCCAAGGTTAGCCTCTCTGTCTCTGACCGCGGTACAACCGTGTTCGGGAAGTAATGCGTGCATCTGCCCCGGCCACACAGATCAGTGATGAACATCACCACATCGCCCCCTCCTACTTCCACTCCCCTCGGTCTGAAACGAGGGGGGGAAAGAAGGAGAGGAGGGGAGGAATGGAGTGGAGGGGAGGAATGGAGAGAGAGATAGGAGAGCAATTACTGTAAAAGCAGGAATATTGGCCCTGTAGTGTATGCTCTGGAGAGAGGAGTGTGGTCTAGAACCCTGCAGTGTCTGCTTTGGAGAGAGGAGTGTGGTCTAGAACCCTGTAGTGTCTGCTCTGGAGAGAGGAGTGTGGTCTAGAACCCTGTAGTGTCTGCTCTGGAGAGAGGAGTGTGGTCTAGAACCCTGTAGAGTCTGCTCTGGAGAGAGGAGTGTGGTCTAGAACCCTGTAGTGTCTGCTCTGGAGAGAGGAGTGTGGTCTAGAACCCTGTAGTGTCTGCTCTGCAGAGAGGAGTGTGGTCTAGAACCCTGTAGTGTCTGCTCTGGAGAGAGGAGTGTGGTCTAGAACCCTATAGTGTATTCTCTGGAGAGAGAAATGTGGACTAGAACCCTGTAGTGTATTCTCTGGAGAGATGAGTGTGGTCTAGAACCCTGTAATGTATTCTCTGGAGAGAGGAGTGTGGTCAAGAACCCTGTAGTGTCTGCTTTGGAGAGCGGAGTGTGGTCTAGAACCCTGTAGTGTATTCTCTGGGGAGAGGAGTGTGGTCTAGAACCCTGTAGTGTCTGCTCTGGAGAGAGGAGTGTGGTCTAGAACTCTGTAGTATATTGTCTGGAGAGAGGAGTGTGGTCTAGAACCCTGTAGTGTATTCTCAGGAGAGAGGAGTGTGGTCTAGAATCCTGTAGTGTATTCTCTGGAGAGAAGAGTTTGGTCTAGAACCCTGTAGTGTCTGCTCTGGAGAGAGGAGTATGGTCTAGAACCCGGTAGTGTATTCTCTGGAGAGAGGAGTGTGGTCTAGAACGCGGTAGAGTCTCCGAGTGTGGTCTAGAACCCGGTAGTGTCTCCTCTGGACAGAGCAGTGTGGTCTAGAACCCGGTAGTGTATTATCTGGAGAGAGGAGTGTGGTCTAGAACCAGGTAGTGTATTCTCTGGAGAGAGGAGTGTGGTCTAGAACCCGGTAGTGTATTCTCTGGAGAGAGGAGTGTGGTCTAGAACCCGGTAGTGTATTCTCTGGAGAGAGGAGTGTGGTCAAGAACCCGGTAGTGTATTCTCTGGAGAGAGGAGTGTGGTCTAGAACCCGGTAGTGTATTCTCTGGAGAGAGGAGTGTGGTCTAGAACCAGGTAGTGTATTCTCTGGAGAGAGGAGTGTGGTCTAGAACCCTGTAGTGTCTGCTCTGGAGAGAGGAGTGTGGTCTAGAACCCTGTAGTGTATTCTCTGGAGAGAGGAGTGTGGTCTAGAACCCTGTAGTGTATTCTCTGGAGAGAGGAGTGTGGTCTAGAACCCTGTAGTGTCTGCTCTGGAGAGAGGAGTGTGGTCTAGAACCCTGTAGTGTATTCTCTGGAGAGAGGAGTGTGGACTAGAACCCTGTAGTGTATTCTCTGGAGAGAGGAGTGTGGTCTAGAACCCTGTAATGTATTCTCAGGAGAGAGGAGTGTGGTCTAGAACCCTGTAGTGTATTCTCTGTTGAGAGGAGTGTGGTCTAGAACCCTGTAGTGTATTCTCTGGAGAGAGGAGTGTGGTCTAGATTGCGGTAGAGTCTCCGAGTGTGGTCTAGAACCTGGTAGTGTCTCCTCTGGAGAGAGCAGTGTGGTCTAGAACCCGGTAGTGTATTATCTGGAGAGAGGAGTGTGGTCTAGAACCCGGTAGTGTATTCTCTGGAAAGAGGAGTGTGGTCTAGAACCCGGTAGTGTATTCTCTGGAGAGAGGAGTATGGTCTAGAACCCGGTAGTGTATTCTCTGGAGAGAGGAGTGTGGTCTAGATCCCTGTAGTGTATTCTCTGGAGAGAGGAGTGTGGTCTAGAACGCTGTAGTGTATTCTCTGGAGAGAGCAGTGTGGTCTAGAACCCGGTAGTGTATTCTCTGGAGAGAGGAGAGTGGTCTAGAACCCTGTAGTGTATTCTCTGGAGAGAGGAGTGTGGTCTAGAACCCTGTAGTGTCTGCTCTGGAGAGAGGAGTATGGTCTAGATTCCAGTAGTGTATTCTCTGGAGAGAGGAGTGTGGTCTAGAATGCGGTAGTGTCTCCGAGTGTGGTCTAGAACCCTGTAGTGTCTGCTCTGGAGAGAGGAGTATGGTCTAGAACCCAGTAGTGTATTCTCTGGAGAGAGGAGTGTGGTCTAGAACCCGGTAGTGTATTCTCTGGAGAGAGGAGTGTGGTCTAGAACCCGGTAGTGTATTCTCTGGAGAGAGGAGTGTGGTCAAGAACCCGGAAGTGTATTCTCTGGAGAGAGGAGTGTGGTCTAGAACCCTGTAGTGTATTCTCTGGAGAGAGGAGTGTGGTCTAGAACCCGGTAGTGTATTCTCTGGAGAGAGGAGTGTGGTCTAGAACCCAGTAGTGTATTCTCTGGAGAGAGGAGAGTGGTCTAGAACCCGGTAGTGTCTCCTCTGGAGAGAGCAGTGTGGTCTAGAACCCGGTAGTGTATTCTCTGGAGAGAGGAGTGTGGTCTAGAACCCTGTAGTGTCTGCTCTGGAGAGAGGAGTGTGGTCTAGAGCCCTGTAGTGTCTGCTCTGGAGAGAGGAGTGTGGTCTAGAACCCTGTAGTGTCTGCTCTGGAGAGAGGAGTGTGGTCTAGAACTCTGTAGTGTATTCTCTGGAGAGAGCAGTGTGGTCTAGAACCCGGTAGTGTATTCTCTGGAGAGAGGAGTGTGGTCTAGAACCCGGTAGTGTATTCTCTGGAGAGAGGAGTGTGGTGTAGAACCCTGTAGTGTATTCTCTGGAGAGAGGAGTGTGGTCTAGAACCCGGTAGTGTATTCTCTGGAGAGAGGAGTGTGGTCTAGAACCCGGTAGTGTATTCTCTGGAGAGAGGAGTGTGTTCTAGAACCCTGTAGTGTATTCTCTGGAGAGAGCAGTGTGGTCTAGAACCCGGTAGTGTATTCTCTGGAGAGAGGAGTGTGGTCTAGAACCCGGTAGTGTATTCTCTGGAGAGAGGAGTGTGGTCTAGAACCCTGTAGTGTCTGCTCTGGAGAGAGGAGTGTGGTCTAGAACCCTGTAGTGTCTGCTCTGGAGAGAGGAGTGTGGTCTAGAACCCGGTAGTGTATTCTCTGGAGAGAGGAGTGTGGTCTAGAACCCTGTAGTGTCTGCTCTGGAGAGAGGAGTGTGGTTTAGAACCCTGTAGTGTCTACTCTGGAGAGAGGAGTGTGGTCAAGAACCCGGTAGTGTATTCTCTGGAGAGAGGAGTGTGGTCTAGAACCCGTTAGTGTATTCTCTGGAGAGAGGAGTGTGGTCTAGAACCAGGTAGTGTATTCTCTGGAGAGAGGAGTGTGGTCTAGAACCCTGTAGTGTCTTCTCTGGAGAGAGGAGTGTGGTCTAGAGCCCTGTAGTGTCTGCTCTGGAGAGAGGAGTGTGGTCTAGAACCCTGTAGTGTCTGCTCTGGAGAGAGGAGTGTGGTCTAGAACTCTGTAGTGTATTCTCTGGAGAGAGGAGTGTGGTCTAGAACCCTGTAGTGTATTCTCTGGAGAGAGGAGTGTGGTCTAGAACCCTGTAGTGTCTGCTCTGGAGAGAGGAGTGTGGTCTAGAACCCTGTAGTGTCTGCTCTGGAGAGAGGAGTGTGGTCTAGAACCCTGTAGTGTCTGCTCTGGAGAGAGGAGTGTGGTCAAGAACCCTGTAGTGTCTGCTTTGGAGAGAGGAGTGTGGTCTAGAATGTGGTAGTGTCTCCGAGTGTGGTCTAGAACCCGGTAGTGTCTCCTCTGGAGAGAGCAGTGTGGTCTAGAACCCGGTAGTGTATTCTCTGGAGAGAGGAGTGTGGTCTAGAACCCGGTAGTGTATTCTCTTGAGAGAGGAGTGTGGTCTAGAACCCGGTAGTGTATTCTCTGGAGAGAGGAGTGTGGTCAAGAACCCGGTAGTGTATTCTCTGGAGAGAGGAGTGTGGTCTAGAACCCGGTAGTGTATTCTCTGGAGAGAGGAGTGTGGTCTAGAACCCTGTAGTGTCTACTCTGGAGAGAGGAGTGTGGTCTAGAACCCGGTAGTGTGTTCTCTGGAGAGAGGAGTTTGGTCTAGAACCCGGTAGTGTATTCTCTGGAGAGAGGAGTGTGGTCTAGAACCCTGTAGTGTATTCTCTGGAGAGAGGAGTGTGGTCTAGAACCCTGTAGTGTCTGCTCTGGAGAGAGGAGTGTGGTCTAGAACCCTGTAGTGTCTGCTCTGGAGAGAGGAGTGTGGTCTAGATCCCTGTAGTGTATTCTCTGGAGAGAGGAGTGTGGTCTAGAACCCTGTAGTGTATTCTCTGGAGAGAACAGTGTGGTCTAGAACCCGGTAGTGTATTCTCTGGAGAGAGGAGTGTGGTCTAGAACCCTGTAGTGTATTCTCTGGAGAGAGGAGTGTGGTCTAGAACCCTGTAGTGTCTGCTCTGGAGAGTGGAGTGTGGTCTAGAACTCTGTAGTGTATTCTCTGGAGAGAGCAGTGTGGTCTAGAACCCTGTAGTGTATTCTCTGGAGAGAACAGTGTGGTCTAGAACCCGGTAGTGTATTCTCTGGAGAGAGGAGTGTGGTCTAGAACCCTGTAGTGTCTGCTCTGGAGAGAGGAGTGTGGTCTAGAACCCTGTAGTGTCTGCTCAGGAGAGAGGAGTGTGGTCTAGAACCCTGTAATGTCTGCTTTGGAGAGAGGAGTGTGGTCTAGAAGACTGTCAGAAAATAGAGGGAGAGATAGAGAGGAGGATGGATGTGATGAAATCGAGAGATAATGTACTTTATTGTTTGGTGCCTTTTAGATTCCTTTTCAGATCTCAGATACTCAGGGCTTGTTAACGACGTGCCGTAAGTTGTCCCATGCAGTCCCCTCTCTAAATGTGAGCAGGCCCTGACAATAGTTCTGTGTTCACAGTAATTGCCTCTGCGTATGTAGCGTCGGCTGGGGCAGTATGGATGTGTTACCTGAAGTGATACAGGGGGGTCCCACTCATATGTCTGTAGCTCGCTTAGCCCTCGCCCCCCTCAGCCCCCCAATGAGCATACACACATGTACTCAGTGGGACCCAGACTGGGTCACTTTTACCAAGCAGTACCATTTATGTGACAGTTCTGACTGTATGTGACCTAATAACATAAAATAACATGACCTATGATGTTATTTATGTTATTTTTACACGCCAAGAACCCCGGTAAACCTTGCGGTTTTGAAACTGAGTGAAGCAGGCGTCTTAGACAAACTGAAAAACAAATGGTGGTACGATAAGGGCGAGTGTGGACCCAAGGACTCGGGAAGTAAGGTCAGTCTCACGGGCAGAGTGGGGGACCAAACACCCTCACTGTGTGACAGACAGGCACGCCTCCAGATTAGCCTGGAGACTAGGATTTGCATTAGAATTAGCATCAGTTAAATCTAAATAATCAAATGATAATAGTTAATTGATTTACTGTTGAATACCTTTCTAGTTGTATCACTGCTAGTCTTCTGCCTATGCCACATCTGCCTTTTATAATAGGATTTTAAAGCAAAAATAATTATACTGCATAAATTCTGGAAAATGTGTTTAGGCCTTCATAATAATGGGCTTAATCTCAGAATACCCTTCAGTTTACTGTTCTCTGGGTTACTCTGGGTAGAAGACAAGTCAACGTGTGGAGAGGTTCTTTGAAACATCATGAGTTTGATAAAACTACAGATAATCTTGGAATATTTAAGATGTCCTTAAACACTACAGATGTCTTTAGAGGAACACTTGAGACATTCTTAGAGCATCAGAGAACTCTTAAGAATGCCATTGAAGTTCTTAAAATCCTAGGGACCTTCACCAAGACTGTCTGAATAGAATACTTTATCATCACTCATCCAAAAGCCTGACCAATACAATGACTGAACATAGTTTAATTGGTCCGGTGTACAAGTCTTAAACTTAATACTTGTAAAAATACATTCAAATGTTTATTTACTTTAATTGTAGTCATGCATTAGTAGTAGCTATGTAGTAGATGAAGTAGTACTGTCATAGTAGTAGTAATATATGTATTATATGCACTTGTAGGTAATGAGCTTTTATGATGGCAGTAGTAGAAATGCTTACCCTAGCAGACTAGTCATAGTAGTGGTAGTGGCTGTTGTTGTTAAAGTAGTAGATGTTATTGTGATTTTAAAAAATAACTAAGACTTAGTCATGATGTTGATGATACTCTAAAGCTGCCTCTTGTGTCTCACTAGCGCCACTGTCTCTCTCTCTAAACCTGTGCTCTCCGTGCCCCTCCCAGGACAAGTCCTCCCAGGCCCTGAGCCTGAGCAACGTGGCTGGGGTCTTCTACATCCTGGTGGGGGGTCTGGGCCTAGCCATGCTGGTCGCCCTGGTCGAGTTCTGCTACAAGTCGCGTGCCGAGGCCAAGCGCATGAAGGTGGACCTTAGCCCCCCTCACTGCCCCAGCCCCTCTCCCAGCACCCAGAATTTAGCCACTTATAGAGAGGGGTACAACGTATACGGCTCCGAGGGGGTCAAGATATAGGGGTAGGACTTAGGGCCTCCTATAGGTGGGCTGGTGTGAAGTTTCTTGTGCGTGTAGCCTCTGGCAACAGCCGACCAGTGTTGTGACCGTGGTGAAGCATTGTGGAACGTTGTTTCCTTTTTGTTCTGTTGTGACAGCTTCTTATGTTTCAGTTTCAGTTTCTTTTTCTGATCGTTGTTGTATAGCGCTTCCCCCCAGAGGATTCTGGGGGCAGGTTGCAGATTGGTTCCATCGTCTTTGGCTGCAGATGATGACGATGATGTTATACACCTGCATTCTGTCCATACTCTGTACACTACACATTCAGCACATAAGAATTTAGAATATTGGTGCACATCTCCTGTCCTCAAGGCCTGCAGTGTCTGCTGGTTTTAACACTGTTCTAACAAGTGACTGATTAAGACCTTGGTTAGCAGGTCATTGATTGATTGACCAGTTAGGTACCAGATCAGGGAGAACAGAAAACCAGCAGGACTGCTTCATTGGAGGACTGGCGTTTTACGGACCAGTTAAGCCCCCTGTCAGAGTTCTAGAACTCGAGATGCCCAAAACATCCCAAATGAGGTAGAGTTAGAGAAGAATACGCTCAAAACAACAAAACACTTTATAGAGGATGTCTGCTTATTGATGCAAACCCTAAAAGTGCCAACTTATTTTTGTCTTAAAAGTGCCAACTGAGATAATGTTTTACCCTGAATTGGTAATGATTGCAAAGAGACTGTCTGTCTAGCAGTCAAAAAAAAATATATATTAACCTTTTGTAACACAAGTAAAATGGTTTAAATTCCCCAAAATAAGCATATATTTGTTAAAGCACACATTAATCGTCATATTTGATGTTTCAAAATAAAACAGGCTTGTATGTTTTTTTGAATGATATTTAGATCAATTTCATCCATAGCCACTTGTTTTGAAAGAAATGATGTTATTCATTCAAAGTGTCATGTTTCTGTGATACTCAGTGGCTAGGAAATTGCCCGATTGAGCTAATCTGACATACCGGTACGACCTAAGATGGCCACCGACATGGGCGATATAGGCGATAACGGCGCCGGTGCCATTCGACTTTTAGTTCCAATTGTATCTGAAAGATGAGACTCTCGACCTGGAATAGAGACATTGACTGGAAGATAAATATGCATTTACATTTTGGGGTATTTTTTGTTGTTGTAGTAGCGGCCACGCCCACCAGGGGCCAAATCTGGGTTGTCTCCATATCTATATATCTTCAGGGTACATACTGCACACTACCATTCAAAAGTTTGGGGTCACTTTGAAATGTCATTGTTTTTGAAAGAAAAGCACATTTTTTTCCCCATTAAAATAACATCAAATTATCAGAAATACATTGTTATTGTTGTAAATGACTATTGTAGCTGGAAATTGATATTTTTGTTATGGAAACTGGCTCTAACCAGAATAGAAAGAGGAGTGGGAGGCCCCGGTGCACAACTGAGCAAGAGGACAAGTACATTAGAGTGTCTAGTTTGAGAAACAGATGCCTCACAAGTCCTCAACTGGCAGTTTCATTAAATAGTACCCACAAAACACCAGTCAACGTCAACAGTGAAGATGGATGCTGGCCTTCTAGGCAGAGTTCCTCTGTCCAGTGTCTGTGTTCTATTTGCCCATCTTAATATGTTCTTTTTATTTGCCAGTCTGAAATATGGCTTTTTCTTTGCAACTCTACCTAGAAGGACAGCCTCCCGGAGTCGCCTCTTCACTGTTGACGTTACGACTGGTGTTTTGCGGGTACTATTTAATGAAACTGCCAGTTGAGGACTTGTGAGGCGTCTGTTTCTCAAACTAGACACTCTAATGTACTTGTCCTCTTGCTCAGTTGTGCACCGGGGCCTCCCACTCCTCTTTCTATTCTGGTTAGAGCCAGTTTGCACTGTTCTGTGAAGGGAGTAGTACACAGCGTTGTATGAGATCTTCAGTTTCTTAGGAATTTCTCACATGGAATAGCCTTCATTTCGCAGAACAAGAATAGACTGATGAGTTTCAGAAGAAATGCCTTTGTTTCTGGCCATTTTGAGCCTGCAATCGAACCCACAAATGCTGATTCTCCAGATACTCAACTAGTCTAAAGAAGGCCAGTTTGATTGCTTCTTTCATCAGCACAACAGTTTTCAGCTGTGCTAACATAATTGCAAAAGGGTTTTCTAATGATCAATTCAACTTTTAAAATGATAGACTTGATGGTTGCTATTCATGGGTCTCTGTACCCCTATGTAGATATTCTACAAAAAATCTGCCGTTTCCAGCTACAATAGTCATTTACAACATTAACAATGTCTACACTGTATTTCAAATCAATTTTATGTTATTTTAATGGACAAAAAAAAGTGCTTTCCTTTAAAAACAAGGACATTTCTAAGTGACCCCAAACTTTTGAATGGTAGTGTAAATCTATGTACCTCTGTGCCAAATTGTTGCTTTTATCACAAAGTTTACTATTGGTTCTACATTTTCAGCTTAGCCACACAACTAGTATGTATACAAAAGAGAGATTATTTTTCATTTCTCCATATTAACACAGAAATCATGGTAAATGTAGCTTTTTTTGTTGGTTACCAGTTGCTTGACAAAGTCCCAACATTACTGAAGGATAAAAAGAAGGGATTAGAAAATATGACATTTTTTACCCCTGTTGGTGCAAAAGAGATACACAGAACATTTCCAAAGGAAGCATTAGGCACATTGTGTATCAATAAGTAGTGTGTTCCTATAAAGTGTTGTCCATGACAAAACAGGAGTCAGTCTCTCTCTATAATTCTAAATCTGGGAAACAACCCTCACTTCCCCTTTTTCTCCAAAACATCACTTTACTGTACAAAACCTCACTTTACTGTACAAAACCTCACTTTACTGTACAAAATCTCCCTTTACAAAACCTTACCTTACTGTACAAATCCTCACTTTACTATAGAAAACCTGACCTTCCATGTTTTTCAAACCAAGACACCAGATATGCATGGTCACCTTGAAATGCAGACGTCTAACCCAAACGTATCTGAAACGTATCCTGAGCATCTGTGTGTATGTTGTTGCCTGCCTTTTTTAATCAATGTTAGTTTAGATAAAGGTACTGCCTAAAAGAAAGGAAACACCAACATAAAGAGTCTTAATAGGGCGTTGGGTCACAGCGAGCGGCCAAAACAGCTTCAATGCACCTTGGCGTAGAATCTGCATGTGTCTGGAATTTGACACCATTCTTCCGTGAGAAATTCCATCATTTGCTGTTTTGTTGATGGTGTTGGAAATCTCTGTCTCAGGTGCCACTCCAGAATCTCCTATAAGTGTTCAATTTGGTTGAAATCTGGTCTCTCTCTCTCTCACCCCCCCCCCCCAAAGTCATTGAGATGTCTTCCTCTAGCCATGGTAGCCAAAATAATAGGCAACTGGGCATTTGTATACATTACCCAAAGCAAGATGGGATGTTAACTGCTTAATTAATTAACTCAGGAACCACACCATTGTGGAAGCACCTGCTTTAAATATATACTGAACAAAAATATAAACGCAACATGTAAAGTGTTGGTCCCATGTTTAATGAGCTGCAATAAAAGGAACCAGAAAGCAGAAAAAGCTAATTTCTCTCAAATATTGTGAACAAATTTGTTTCTATCCCTGTTAGTGAGCATTTCTACTTTGCCAAGATAATTCAGCCACCTGGCAGGTGTAGCATATCAAGAAGCTGATTAAACAACATGATCATTACATAAGTGCACCTTTTGCTGGGGACAATAAAAGGCCACTCTAAAATGTGCAGTTTTGTCACACAACACAATGCCACAGATTTCTCAAGTTTTGTGGGAGCTTGCAAATGGCATGCTGACTGCAGGAATGTTCAACAGAGCTGTTGCCAGAGAATTGAATGTTGATTTCTTAACAATGTAGAGAATATGGCAGTACGTCCAACTGGCCTTACAACCGCAGACCATGTGTAACCACGCCAACCCAGGACCTCAATTTCCTTATATGAACCGTAACTCAGTAAAATCTTTCAAATTGAAGCATGTTGCGTTCATAATTTTGTTCGGAATACTTTGTATTCCTCTTTTACACAACTTTTTCCTTTATTTTGGCAGTTACCTGTATGTTTCAATGCTAATGCTTGTGTAATGTGTGTGCGTGAGATGTGTGTGTGTATTTGTGTGTTCCTATGTTTGCACAGTGATTGATGTATTTGATTCATTAGGGTCCTATTATATAAACTCAAGTGTTTCTTTTCCTTTTCTCCTCCCTCTCTCATCACCCCATCCAGCTGCCCTTCACAGAAGCCATGCGGAACAAGGCTCGGCTGTCAATCACGGGCAGTGTGGGTGAGAATGGGCGTGTCTTAACCCCGGACTGCCCTAAGGCCGTCCATGCTGGCCACTCCCTCAGACACCCAGGGCTTTCCCTACCCTCGGGCCTACCCTAAAAACCAAAAACACACACTGTGCCTTAACCACACACACACACACACACACACACACACACACACACACACACACACATACACACACACACACACACGGCTACATCATTACCACCCCGACGCCACACAGACACACAGACCAGAGACCGCCAGCAAGCTAACAGCAACTACAGGGAGAGAGGGGGGAAAAATATGACGATCGCCATCACACAAATTCCTCATATGAGTGTAAACGTTGGGAGATCCATGAAACAAGGACAACAAGGTGCCAAACTGACAGTGTCAGTACACTAACAACACAGGAACCGAAATAAACAAAAAGATGGCGATGTTGATGACGAAGACTTTGGGCAGCGTCATGAGCAAAGCAGACGTGACTTTATCTGCGCCGACGTGATAGAATGGGTCCTCTAACAAGCCACACCCCTGACCCAATACCAGGAAACTATGCTTTAGGACAAACACCACCATCATCATAATCTTCATCATCTTCACTTGCCTGCGAGGAATAAGCGGCAGGAGAATCTCTTATAAGACCAGAAAACTGTAAACCTGAAAACATTGGACTGTACAAACCTGCTGTTTCGCCGTGAACTGGTCAGACGAACATGCTTTCTTACAACACTTTGGTTAGCGTCTCGCAAAAACAACACAGTGATCACTGAAGTTAAAGTAATAGACGACAACTCGATGGATATCTCGAAACTCACACGGCTAACACAACCGTAGGATTCACAGGAGTTTGTAGAAATAAACTACAAAAAGGAGTAATAGTTATTGAAATGATCCATAAAATGACAGTAACGCTAAATAACAACTAGACGTATCACTTCTCTGGGCGGGGAACAGAGGTGAACCTGTACATTCTGTGAGAAGTGAAGAAAACGTATCAAAGCTCATCTCAAATGGGACATTATCCCCAATATAAGGCATTATTTTTGACCAGGGCCACATTTAGCCAGCTAGGTCCCTGGTCTAAAGAACTGAGACGTAGCCATGTTGTTTTTCCGTGGAGGGGGATGTACTGTATCAGAAGCTTGCTTTTTAAACTGTTGTAAATAACTGAGTAGCAAAACTGAAATCACCTCTCTTTTTTAACCATCTTAGGTAATAATTCATTGCAATAATGAATATAACAAAATGCCACTTGTAATTATGAATACATCTTTTTATAAATACATATTATATACAGTACAAATGAATATATATCTATACATCGACAGAGAGCTATAGAACATTAGATTATCACCATTGAGTGAGGCCATGACATATGTTCTGTTAAAAGGGTGTTTTGATAATGATAATGATTCATTTACACAGTCTTTGTGTGTCCTAATCCACACTGAATGTCAATCTGACACTCACAAACACATCCACAAACACACACATCACTTACACGGGGTCAACTCTTGCAGAGTGATCTTCGGCACCACACAAGATGTTCCTTATTTTTCTAGTTGTTTGTTCCCCATTTTGTTTTATTTTGTTGTTTTGTTCATCATTTTGAGAACATAGCCTCTGTATGTGCAATAGTCCCAGATCTTCTTTGTGTTTAATCCTCTAGCCATGTTGTTTTGTCTGACCGTCTTCTGTTTTAAAGGCTATTACAGCAGTCTGGAGAGGAAAGGGAGAAAGAAAAATAACAAAAAAATGAAGTACCAGACATTTTGGTGGCATTGACAGCAGTTGCGGGGGTAGTATTTCCTTTGGCCTGGAATTGTGAGCACTCTGTATCTCCTTCTCATCTCCCCTTGACCTAACCCCTGACATTAAACCTTCTGACCTTTAGACTCGTATAGGCACTGACACAACCAGTCAGCCTTTAAACTCTCACTCTGAGCCCTAGTCTTAATCTCTCTCCCTCTCCTAACCCTCTAGAGTTTACAAGACATTTAGATGATTTCATGTGTATATTCTTCAATCTCCCACCAGATGAACTAAAACCCAGACAGGCACTCCTATCTGTGTATTGCTGAAGCAGACAGGTTGACTGCTGGCTGGCTACTAACCACTTCAGTGTTTTCTGGGTTTAACACAATCTTTCTTTGTATTTGGTTACGTTTTCTAGTAAAATATCAACCCCTGCTTTCTCTCTGAGTATTTATTTCACTGACAGCATTTTGGGTGGTGTGTACTGTGCGTGACTTCAAAATGATAGTTTATCTCTGAAGAGTTATTGGAGAAAACCCTCCCAGAAATAGGGTGTAGATACACATTTTCCAAATAAATGATGACAATAACAATAATGGCAATAACTAAAGATAACATTGACATTTCCATTACATTTATATTGACATTTGCATTATAGATCCGTGAGCGTTTTAGATTGTAACCTGAAGCCACATGAATGGACAACCTAGTGTTTTCTCTGGTTCAACAGAGCACAGGTTAAAGCTTACCTGCTGTAGAGGGGCCACGTTGGAGAGCTCCCTCCCTGCTGTAGAGGGGCCATGTTGGAGAGCTCCCTCCCTGCTGTAGAGGGGCCATGTTGGAGAGCTCCCTCCCTGCTGTAGAGGGGCCATGTTGGAGAGCACTCTCCCTGCTGTAGAGGGGCCATGTTGGAGAGCTCCCTCCCTGCTGTAGAGGGGCCATGTTGGAGAGCTCCCTCCCTGCTGTAGAGGGGCCATGTTGGAGAGCTCCCTCCCTGCTGTAGAGGGGCCATGTTGGAGAGCTCCCTCCCTGCTGTAGAGGGGCCATGTGAGAGCTCCCTCCCTGCTGTGGTTTGTCAGAGAGCCCTCTCCCTCCTCACTGGGCACAGATGTCAATTCAAAGTATATTCCAAGTTGGTACAACGTATTTTAATTAATGTGAAATGGAAACAACATTGATTCAACCAGTGTGTGGCCAGTGGGTCCCTGCTGTGGTGTGGCCATGTTGGAAAGTCCCCTCTCTGCTGAGCGGTGGCCATGTTGGAAAGTCCCCTCTCTGCTGAGCGGTGGCCATGTTGGAAAGTTCCCTCTCTGCTGAGCGGTGGCCATGTTGGAAAGTTCCCTCTCTGCTGAGCGGTGGCCATGTTGGAAAGCTCCCTCCCGGAACATCTCACATACTAATGCAGGGTCATCACTGACAAGCATTTCCCATTTATTCTTCAGCAGAGCAAAATGGGCTTTTTGAACAACTCTCCAAACCTCTTAACCCCGCCACACACACACACCCTCCTCTCACTGCTCCACACACACACACACTTACACACCCTCCCCTCACTGCCCGTGCAGAACAGTTGCAGACTTTTCTCTCTCCCTGTCTTCCACTCCCAATTTATCCCTCGCTCTATACTTCCTACTCCTTTCCTCTCCTTTTATCTTTCTCTCTCTCAATCCCTCTCTGCTTCTCTATCTCCTCCCCTCGTTTCCTTTCCTCTCCTTTTATCTTTCTCTCTCTCAATCCCTCTCTGCTTCTCTATCTCCTCCCCTCGTTTCCTTTCCTCTCCTTTTATCTTTCTCTCTCTCAATCCCTCTCTGCTTCTCTATCTCCTCCCCTCGTTTCCTTTCCTCTTCTTTTGTATCTTTCCCTCTCTCAATCCCTCTCTGCTTCTCTATCTCCTCCCCTCATTTCCTTTCCTCTTCTTTTGTATCTTTCTCTCTCTCAATCCCTCTCGTGCTTCTCTATCTCCTCCCCTCGTTTCCTTTCCTCTTCTTTTGTATCTCTCTCTCTCAATCCCTCTCTGCTTCTCTATCTCCTCCCCTCGTTTCCTTTCCTCTCCATTTAGTGTTTTTCTTTCTATCCCTCTCTGCTTCTCCATCTCCTCCCCTCATTTATTTTCCTCTCATCCGTCTTCCTCTCTCTCTGCACCAGAGGTGGTGCTTTTTTAATTCTGTCCCCTAGGCTTCTCACAGCATTCTGCTACATCAATACTGTCTCTCCTAAAAATACTGTCACACCTTTTTATCTTCTCACCCCTCCCTATTGTCTCTCACCCACCCTCTCCTTACACTCCCATTGTCTGTCACCCACCCTCTCCTTACACTCCCATTGTCTCTCACCCACCCTCTCCTTACACTCCCATTGTCTCTCACCCACCCTCTCCTTACACTCCCATTGTCTGTCACCCACCCTCTCATTACACTCCCATTGTCTGTCACCTACCCTCTCCTTACACTCCCATTGTCTCTCACCCACCCTCTCCTTACACTCCCATTGTCTCTCACCCACCCTCTCCTTACACTCCCATTGTCTCTCACCTACCCTCTCCTTACACTCCCATTGTCTGTCACCCACCCTCTCCTTACACTCCCATTGTCTCTCACCCACCCTCTCCTTACACTCCCATTGTCTCTCACCCACCCTCTCCTTACACTCCCATTGTCTGTCACCCACCCTCTCCTTACACTCCCATTGTCTGTCACCCACCCTCTCCTTACACTCCCATTGTCTCTCACCCACCCTCTCCTTACACTCCCATTGTCTCTCACCCACCCTCTCCTTACACTCCCATTGTCTCTCACCCACCCTCTCCTTACACTCCCATTGTCTGTCACCCACCCTCTCCTTACACTCCCATTGTCTCTCACCCACCCTCTCCTTACACTCCCATTGTCTCTCACCCACCCTCTCCTTACACTCCCATTGTCTGTCACCCACCCTCTACTTACACTCCCATTGTCTGTCACCCACCCTCTCCTTACACTCCCATTGTCTCTCACCCACCCTCTCCTTACACTCCCATTGTCTCTCACCCACCCTCTCCTTACACTCCCATTGTCTGTCACCCACCCTCTACTTACACTCCCATTGTCTGTCACCCACCCTCTCCTTACACTCCCATTGTCTCTCACCCATCTCTCCACCTTCCCTCTCCTCACCCTCATCCAAAAGCTGTTAAAAGGCCATCTTTGACAAAGATAGTCTTTAGTCTGTTCAAGGGTGTGCTTGTTTAAGATGCTGCCACTCATGTAAACCTAAACAAAGACATGATATGATATGACAGATATGATCACCAATATGTCTGTTACTAGACAGATATGATCACCAATATGTCTGTTACTAGACAGATATGATCACCAATATGTATGTTACTAGACAGATATGATCACAAATATGTCTGTTACTAGACAGATATGATCACCAATATGTCTGTTACTAGACAGATATGATTACCAATTTGTCTGTTACTAGACAGATATGATTACCAATATGTCTGTTACTAGACAGATATGATTACCAATATGTATGTTACTAGACAGATATGATCACCAATATGTCTGTTACTAGACAGATATGATCACCAATATGTCTGTTACTAGACAGATATGATCACCAATATGTCTGTTACTAGACAGATATGATCACCAATATGTCTGTTACTAGACAGATATGATCACCAATATGTCTGTTACTAGACAGATATGATCACCAATATGTCTGTTACTAGACAGATATGATCACCAATATGTCTGTTACTAGACAGATATGATCACCAATATGTATGTTACTAGACAGATATGATCACCAATATGTCTGTTACTAGACAGATATGATCACCAATATGTCTGTTACTAGACAGATATGATCACCAATATGTCTGTTACTAGACAGATATGATCACCAATATGTATGTTACTAGACAGATATGATCACCAATGTCTGTTACTAGACAGATATGATCACCAATATGTCTGTTACTAGACAGATATGATTACCAATATGTCTGTTACTAGACAGATATGATCACCAATATGTCTGTTACTAGACAGATATGATCACCAATATGTCTGTTACTAGACAGATATGATCACCAATATGTATGTTACTAGACAGATATGATCACCAATATGTCTGTTACTAGACAGATATGATTACCAATATGTATGTTACTAGACAGATATGATCACCAATATGTATGTTACTAGACCGATATGATCACCAATATGTCTGTTACTAGACAGATATGATCACCAATATGTCTGTTACTAGACAGATATGATCACCAATATGTATGTTACTAGACAGATATGATCACCAATATGTCTGTTACTAGACAGATATGATCACCAATATGTCTGTTACTAGACAGATATGATCACCAATATGTCTGTTACTAGACAGATATGATCACCAATATGTCTGTTACTAGACAGATATGATCACCAATATGTGTTACTAGACAGATATGATCACCAATATGTCTGTTACTAGACAGATATGATCACCAATATGTCTGTTACTAGACAGATATGATCACCAATATGTCTGTTACTAGACAGATATGATCACCAATATGTCTGTTACTAGACAGATATGATCACCAATATGTCTGTTACTAGACAGATATGATCACCAATATGTCTGTTACTAGACAGATATGATTACCAATATGTCTGTTACTAGACAGATATGATCACCAATATGTCTGTTACTAGACAGATATGATCACCAATATGTCTGTTACTAGACAGATATGATCACCAATATGTATGTTACTAGACAGATATGATCACCGATATGTCTGTTACTAGACAGATATGATCCCCAATATGTATGTTACTAGACAGATATGATCACCAATATGTCTGTTACTAGACAGATATGATCACCAATATGTCTGTTACTAGACAGATATGATCACCGATATGTCTGTTACTAGACAGATATGATACCCAATATGTCTGTTACTAGACAGATATGATCCCCAATATGTATGTTACTAGACAGATATGAGGGATATTTTCAGCAGCCAAACTGCTGCAATTATTTGGTATTCAGTCTCTCACACATTTCATTGATCATTTATTGAAGACACGTTTCACCAGTGAAAAAGGACCGTTTAATAAAACAGAATTTGATGTAGACGGATAAACCAGTCAGCAGCTGAAACACATCCTTTCATATAGTCTTTCCTTGCAGAAACAGACAGAACATCCCAAAGCAGAAAAACCCCTAGTCTTTGTGAGTTGAACTGCCTGCTGTGTTTGTGAGAGATGGAGGTTTATCAGCTGATTTAAGTGTGAATGTGGGTTCACACCAGATGTATTCATAAAAACAGGCAGAATTCAAAATAAATAACACTATTCATTTATATCCTTTATTGTGAGTCTTAAAGGCGATGCAGAAAGCATATAGGCAACATTATCCTTTTCTCATCTCTTAAAATAGACTGAACCTGTGACTGCTCATAGAGGCTCATACCTGGCCTGTCTACACTGAGATAAATACCACACTGCTCCCCTCTTCTTTGACCTTTCTTCCGGGCATTTCTCTCGTAGATACCCCTTAATGCTCATCACACACGCTGCTGTTACTGTTCATTACCTGTCACGTTATTCCTATATGTACATACAGTGGGAAGAAAAGTAAGTGAACCCTTTAGAATTACCTGGATTTCTGCATAAATGGGTCATAAAATGTGATCTGATCTTCATCTAAGTCACAACAATAGACACAGTCTGCTTGAACTCAAACACACAAACAATTATAATTGTTCATGTCTTTATTGAACACACCGTGTAAACATTCTCAGTGCAGGGTGGGAAAAGTATGTGAACCCTTGGATTTAATAACTGACTGACCCTCCTTTGGCAGCAATAACCTCAACGAAACGTTTTCTGTAGTTGTGGATCAGACCTGCACAACGGTCAAGAGGAATTTTGGACCATTCCTCCTTACAAAACTGTTTCATATCAGCAATATTCTTGGGATGTCTGGTGTGAACCGCTCTCGAGGTCATGCCACAGTATCTCAAATCGGGTTGTGGTCAGGACTGACTGGGCCATTCCAGAAGGGGTATTTTCTTCTGTTGAAGCCATTCTGTTGTTGATTTACTTCTGTGTTTTGGGTCGTTGTCCTGTTGCATCACCTAACTTCTATTGAGCTTCAATTGGTGGACAGATTCGCCTTACATTCTCCTGCAAAATGTCTTGATAAACTTGGGAATTAATTTTTCCATCGATGATAGCAAGCTGCCCAGGCCCTGAGGCAGCAAAGCAGCCCCAAACCATGATGCTCCCTCCACCATACTTTACAGTTGGGATGAGGTTTTGATGTTGGTGTGCTGTGTTTTTTTTTCTCCACACACAGTGTTGTGTGTTCCTTCCAAACAAGTCAACTGTAGTTTCATCTGTCCACAGAATATTTTGCCAGTAGCACTGTGGAACATCCAGGTGATCTTTTGTGAACTTCAGATGTACAGCAATGTTTTTTTTGGACAGCAGTGGCTTCTTCCATGAACACCATTCTTGTTTACTGTTTTACGTATTGTAGACCCATCAGAGACGTTAGCATCTTCCAGAGATTTCTGTAAGTCTTAGCTAACACTCCAGGATTCTCCTTAACCTCATTGAGCATTCTGCGCTGTACTCTTGCAGTCATCTTTGCAGGACGGACACTCCTAGGGAGAGTAGCAACAGTGCTGACATTTCTCAATTTCTAGACAATTTGTCTTACCGTGGACTGACTTTTAGAGATACTTTTGTAACCGTTTCCAGCTTCATGCAAGGCAACAATTCTTAATCTTGGGTCTTCTGAGATCTCCTTTGTTTGAGGCATGGTTCACATCAGGCACTGCTTCTTGTGAATAGCAAACTAAATGTTGTGAGTGTTTATGGGGCAGGGCAGCTCTAACCAACATCTCCAATCTCGTCTCATTGATTCAACTCCAGGTTAGTTGACTCCTGACTCCAATTAGCTTTTGGAGAAGTCATTAGTCTAGAGGTTCACATACTTTTTCCAACCTACACTGAATGTTTAAATTATCTATTCAATAAAGACAAGACAAATACAATCATTTGTATGTTATTAGTTTAAGCAGACTATTGATGTGACTTACTGTAGATGAAGATCAGATCACATTTTATGTCTAATTTATGCAGAGATCCAGGTAATTCCAAAGGGTTCACATACTTTTTCTTGCCCCTGTATGTACCTCAATTACCTTGTACCCCTACACATCAAATTGGTACTGGTACCCCATGTATATTACAAAGCTTTTCATTTCTAATTATGTATCTATTATTATCATCATCATCATCTTTCAACCATTTCCTCTCTACATTATTGGGAACGGCCCATAAGCATTGACCTGTTGTTTACGAAGCATGAGACCAAATGTTATTTGATGCAATCCCATCCTCCCTCTCTCAATGACCCTGGTCCTGGTGAAGCTGCATTCTCTCCACCTCTAGTCTCTCCCGCTCTATCTGCAGTCGTCCAGACTCAAACTTAAAGAACTGCAGCCTCTCCTTCTCTAACTGCAGTCGCTCCTTCTCCACGCTCAGTCTCTCACCCTCCAGATCTATCATAGAAAGCCAGGGTTTATTCTCATTTCTCTCATTCTGTCCATCCACAGCAGAGGAAGAGGATGTGGTAGGAGTGGAGGAGGAGGGAGGGCCTTGCTGGGGGGGAGCAGAAGCCCGTTCTGATTGGTTCATGAGCAACAGCCTAAGTCTCTCCTTCTCCAGCTGCAATCTCTCTTTCTCCAGTTGCAATCTCTCCCTCTCCACCTCCGACTGACTCAGTCTCTCCTTATCCAGTAGGAGTCTCTCTCTCTCCACCGCTAGCCGCTCCGTTTCCACAACCACACGCTGCTTCTCCAGTTCCACACGCTGCTTCTCCAAACCAACCAGAAGTCCCGTACTCTCGTGATTGGCCAGTCCTAACCCAGCAAAGCCCATTCCGCCCAGTGAGAGGTCCCGATTTATTGAGGTCGCCGCCCCCTTTGAGGCGCTGAGCATTCCAAACTCATCAATGTGTGAGAAGACTTCCGGGATACGTACATCGCGCTCTCCCATGTCGGGTAGGAGGGAGGGGAAACAATCTTCTTCATCATCGTCATCATCATCCTCATCCTCCTCCTCCTCTACCTCACCATCTCCCTCTCCGCTATCACCCTCCAGCTGACAGAGAGAAAGGAACACAGAGACAGAGGGATTCTGATCATTAATATACTGATTAACGCAATATATACATGCTGACACTAACACTAGTGATGCGCGGGTCAGCGGTTTGTTCACAATTGCTAATAACCCAATCCGCAACAGCCCGAGTATATGTACCTCCCAATGTATATAAATACCTCCCTACTCTTCTACATTTGCACACACTGTTTATAGATTATTTCTATTGTGTTATTGACTGTACGTTTGGTTATGTGTAACTCTGTTGTAGTTTTTGTCGCACTGCTTTGCTTTATCTTGGCCAGGTCGCAGTTGTAAATGAGAACTTGTTCTCAACTGGCCTACCTGGTGAAATAAAGGTGAAATAAAAATATATAAAAAATGTGATAAAGTGAAAATCTGAGGCCCACACCGACCCTAACCCGCAATATAGAAAATGCTCTGTACAGTCAGATGGCGGAACAATTTTTTGACAGGCCTAGAAGACTAAATAAAGCCTTGCTCACCAGAATGTCGTCATAAATCGATAAATCGAATGGATGTGTCAATCTAGTTGATGTCTGTAAAGTTTGTTCTCCCTTCACTATTTCATCAAGACTTTTAGGGACGGGGAGAAAACGCAACATTTCCAAATGACATCAGTTTGACCGTTTTTTAAGGAAATTAAAAGCTGTTAAAAATGACCCAACATGTTTTTGATAAGGTTTCAGTTCGGCTTGGATGCATATTTTATGTGATTAAAATACTATCAGCTTTTATGATGCTGATAAAGATAGCAACGCCACCTATACAGATAGTCCCTAACAGTGCATTCGTTTTCTCAAGTTCCTGAAATAAATGATAGTTAATCCACTCCTGTTCCGAAGTTTACTGCGAGAAATGCTTAATTCTGCACCAGTTAATATTATTAGGCTTTATGAGAAGTTATAGACCTACAGTCAGTGTCCAGATTTAAATAATGGCTACTATTCCATTGAACCCATCCGAACATTACAGTTCACTTGACATGACATTTTGAAGGCCCTGTCTTGCAACTGTTGAATTTGTATAGTGACCACAATCACACTGGCAACTGCCATCATCCTCTTTTACCACAACCAAATCTATTAAAAAATATAAAAAAATGGAATACTGCCCTGCCTTCGATTTATTTTTCAACTCTCCATTTCGCAGCTTTTCCTCTTATTGAATTAAACTTAGACATGGTCTTTTTTGCCTCAGCGGACAGATGTTAACTATCTCTGCCCAAGTTCCCAAAAGCATTTGGTGTGTATTTGGCATGCTACAGTTAGACCCTAAAGCTTTGGCTACGCACTAACGCCAGATAAAAATGATAGAAAAACCTACAATATAGCTTATGAATATGAATTTCACAAGAAATCTACATTTACAGATGATTATTATTTTTACATTGTTTTCCCTTTATTCAACCAACAAATCACTAATGCACACACAAAGAGATCCTCACCCTGTATCCATTGACCTCCTCCTCCATCTTAATCCCTGTAGACATTGCGTGTCTTCTGGGCTCTCCAAGATCCACCAGGTCCTGCCAGTCGCACTGGGACTCCTTGGGAAAGCTAGAGAGGTCGAGCGACTGGTCCCTTGAGCCCAGTGAGGCGTTGTGTTCAGGGGAGGACGGATCATACTCTGCCTTCAGCCCTGTGGAGAGAGACAGCTCAGCATGGAGCTGCTTCCTCTTCATTAGCGACCGCCAGTCCAGGTAACGCCGCTTCACCTGAAACCACACACAACCATTACAAACAGTGGTGATGTCACAACTCAACATTCATCCGGAAGTATAAGTCAATCTGTACTGGGAAGGAGGATCCCAATGGAACTCCTTCCAGTGAATGGGGCTGAATGAAACTATTGAAATGCAGCCCTTGTATGTAGGATACTTCATGCTATCTTTTCAGTGTTGTGTTCGAGACCACCTAAAGCAAGACCAATTTAAGACCAAGACCGAAGCAAATCAAGTCAAATTCATGGTGGGGATTTGACCCTCACAATCATGGTCTTGAATTGGACTCACATTGTTGAATCTGTCTCCGAAAACCTTTTCCCCACTCTTCCCTACCAACAAATCAAGGAAATTCTGACAAGCGCGACAAAGTGTGACAAATATTTTTCAACCAAAGTAAAGGACAGTATATGATTAAAGTAGGAAGCCATGGTTTCAATAGGCGATAAAATACTAATTTGTCATTAAAGGAGAGTGGATATTTTGGCTTGCAAAGCGGGTTTATGTGCTGACTGGATGGGAGCTGACAATTATTCATTGTTTTACTCCACTGATCTCTGGAAGAAATGACCTCACTGTCCGAGACCAAGTCAAAACAGAATACGCCTCCCGGGTGGCGCAGTGGTGCTGTACTGCAGCGCCAGCTGTGCCATCAGTGTCCCTGGGTTCGCGCCCAGGCTCTGTCGTAACCGGCCGCGACCGGGAGGTCCGTGGGGCGACACACAATTGACACGAAATTGGGGAGAAAAAGGGGTAAAAAAAATATATATATATATATAACAAAACAGAGTACAAATGTATCTGACACGAGACACTCAATACGCGGTCCAGAGACCGGACTTGAAGACTACAACACCGTCTCTTTTAAAACATCATTTGTCAGTATGGAAGTCCTCTCCTCACCTCTGAAGATGTGCGTAGCTCGCCCTCTCCCAGTGAGTTGACGCCTCCTGCTACCTCCTCCCAGGCTCGTCTCTTCAGCTCGTTGATGGCGGTGTTCTGCTGGCGGGAGAACAGCACGTCTCGTCTTTTGTGGATCTCCCGGATCAGTGTCTGTGTCTCACGAACGCTGTAGTTACTCTTCCTCTTCCTCTTCAAGTGTTTCATCTGCAGGAAATCCAGCCTGGCGGTCAGGAGGGGCGCAGATGGATCACGGAGGGACGGAGAGACAGAAGTCTTACTGAGGGACATAATTGGGCAGAAGCATGGAGAAGTGTGAAAGAGGGATGGATGGATGAATGAATAGATACAGAGAGAGGGAGAGAGCAGTCAGGCTAGCTTGGACTTCAAGAAGTGAGTGTTGTAGATTGATGGATGAAGGTTGAGAAGAATCCCGCTGTCCTGCCTCAGGTGACACACTCCCTTAGTTCACACGAAGGCCAGGGTTCACACAGCACAGGTAAGTGTTACAGCAGGTGTGTCCTCAGGCAACCAGAACAGAGCTCAGCTTCCTCCTGAAAGACAAACACAGGAGAGCAACCAGAGAGCGATTAGGTGATAAAAATGGTGGTAAACTTATCTTCAATACAACTCAAAATGGGTCTGTTCTGTATCTTTATCTGTCACAGGACAAACAAATGCTTTGACAGACCCAATGTGTAAGAAGACTGCTGTGTATTTCACCTGCTGAGTATCCTAGGAACAAAGATGTGCTTGCAGGCAACCATCATTTCAAACCATGCCAGAATCATGTTGTTTTTCATTTATTTGGGGCAACGATTGAATGATGGGGGAACAGCTAGTTATCATAGCTGTCTTCTCTCTCTATTTTCTGAGGTGAGACGGGGATCAGGATAGTCCAAACTGGAACCTATGTAAAACTCAGTGTAGTGCTTTGCGTTATGCTTTGTGTGAAAAGCATCAGCTAGCTTGGTAACGTAGCCTAATCGGCGTTGTTTGTTGATCCGTTAGCTACAGTAGCCAGCTAACATGCACACCATCACGTTTGCACCGTAAAAACTCAAACCTCCACAGATCATTTTTATTAAGCCGAAATGGCAACGCTCGACTACTTAATGCTATATATGATTTTTGTTAAATAACTCACCTTATCAATCGTAGAAAATAAATCAGATGCTCATCAAAGCCAAACTCTGAATCAGAACGACACATTGTTGAGACGCGAGGTAAACATCCTTCCCATTGGTCCGTCCTTTGCCACCACCAATTCTGACGTGTAACGTTCCTTCAGTGGTTCCGGATGTGGCTCCACAAGTCATGTGTTGTTATAGCCAGCTGTCGTGTTCTTGAAGTGAAGCAAACACCGCTGTTCAAGAGGTGACATTCTGCCTTATCAAGCGCTCATGCGTTGCTAGTTAACTATGTTTTTGTGGCATTTACAGTGCTTAAAATGCTGACACACTTGCCTCACAGCTAGCAGTTAGCTAAAATGGCTAGATGCTTCACAGAAGCTGTCAGTGCTAGCCAAATGCATTACGAGAGGTGACGTTAGCTAAAAGCGGAACTTCGGTCTACCGGTTCTTCACTGAAACTGGCACTCGGGTGTGACTCGTGGACCCAGTCCGAGTGGTTGCTGGCAGCCCCGTGTGTGCAGCGCAAGGAGAAAGAGAATCGGACAGTTACTGTTTGCCAAACCATCCATGGTTCGTTGAATGTGTTATTCCTATAGAAAGTAATAACTTGCCATGTTCTGATTATCTTGTTTCGTCTATGGTATATTGGCGTTCGCAACAATTGGATGTGCATTCCGCCATCTACTGTGCGGGTGGATAATAAGGATCCGCGAAAAATGTAATAATGTGGGTAAAAATAAAATATCATACAAACTATCAAAAAATAAATGACCTAAACAAAATTAGCCTACTTTTCTGTAAAAAAAAATAATTCTAATCAGGTTCCTACACATCACTGTAGTTATAAATGCCACAAAATCCACCTTCACAATGAGTGTGCCCAGAACACTTGATTGGCTTAAAACACTAACTGGTTTCAATGCATCCACTGCCACATCTTCAACACTGTGGCCTGTTGACGCTTCAACTCTTCACTGTCTCCACATAGGAAATCCGCTGCACAGCCCTGATCCTCAACGCTTTGATCTCCTTCACTCAAGGAAGTCCGGAGTATGATCCCCACTACAGTTGCAACATTTTCCATTCACATATTCTTCAATTCCAAACTTATCCTGTCGACAAACATTTGACACGTGACCATATCCTTTACAATTCCCACAATGTCATGGTTTGGACACAAATGCTCTCACTGCATACCTCATATCCAAGCTTCACATATTCAGGTAGAGTCTCCTCAAACAACAATAATATCCACAGGCTTTTCTCCTTCCTCACCATACGATTCAGGCGATTTGCACTGACCACTCCTGAGATTTTCTGACTAAGGTACTCGTCATCTATATCCATCGAGACTCCAGCTATAACTCATTCGGCTGGCACCCTGCTCTAAAGATCAATACAGGTTACTTCTGACGTGGACAATTTCGCCACCTCCAGTGCATGCTTCTGTTCTTCATCCACACAATTGACCAAAACAAGCTTGCTTCTTGTCACCTTGATTGAATCAACCTTTCCCACTGCTTTCTTCACAGTCCTCGATATTACAAATGGATTTCCTAAATGAATTTCCTTGTCTAAAAAACGCAGTCCAATAAGAAATGCATTATTGGACCGGTCCTTGTCTTCTACTACAACGTTTGCTTGTTTTGTTCCATTCTATTTTCCATTCATTATCACACACTTCACTTGCCACACTTTAAGATTTAAGCAGTCTGCATTTCCTCCCACGAGCACACCGCCATCGCCTTCTCCCAAATCCCCCTTTAAAATCACCAAATACCCTTCAAATAAGCCTAGACCTCTTCATCTGAAAGGGTTGAGCGCTCTACGTAGCCTCATTTCCTGGAGGGAAAGACTAAGGATGGCGACGCAGAGCGAGAGATAAAGCACACACTTATCTCCCACATTGCCCCATCAAAAATATTTATTTCAAGTTTCCTGCAGTTCCGTTCTTCACCACAAGATGCCACTGTTGTCTTTCCTATTCCATGAGAGTGGTTTGGCAGTGCTCTATCACAGGGATTTCCTGCCGCTTTCCGTTCCATCTGTGTGTTTAAAAATAGTTGGAGGAGAGAAAGTGATGATCCCAAACAAAGTAGGTGTGTCAGTGTGTTGCTTTTCTCTCCATTTCATTTCAACCTCTCCTCCCTCAACTGTTTCCTTACTGTCAGAGCTCAAACCCTCAGGTTTGTGTGTGTATTTTATTATAAATCTGTCTCTCCATCCCTCTGTCTCCAGGTAGCAGTTCTGTCCCAGAGTATTTATGTATAATGACGAGGCAGTTTACGGAGTGGTGTGTTATCCACAAAGCAGGATCGGGATGGGAGCAACTGACCATGTTCTACAGTGCCTTGCGAAAGTATTCGGCCCCCTTGAACTTTGCGACCTTTTGCCACATTTCAGGCTTCAAACATAAAGATATAAAACTGTATTTTTTTGTGAAGAATCAACAACAAGTGGGACACAATCATGAAGTGGAACGACATTTATTGGATATTTCAAACTTTTTTAACAAATCAAAAACTGAAAAATTGGGCGTGCAAAATTATTCAGCCCCTTTACTTTCAGTGCAGCAAACTCTCTCCAGAAGTTCAGTGAGGATCTCTGAATGATCCAATGTTGACCTAAATGACTAATGATGATAAATACAATCCACCTGTGTGTAATCAAGTCTCCGTATAAATGCACCTGCACTGTGATAGTCTCAGAGGTCCGTCAAAAGCGCAGAGAGCATCATGAAGAACAAGGAACACACCAGGCAGGTCCGAGATACTGTTGTGAAGAAGTTTAAAGCCGGATTTGGATACAAAAAGATTTCCCAAGCTTTAAACATCCCAAGGAGCACTGTGCAAGCGATAATATTGAAATGGAAGGAGTATCAGACCACTGCAATTCTACCAAGACCTGGCCGTCCCTCTAAACTTTCAGCTCATACAAGGAGAAGACTGATCAGAGATGCAGCCAAGAGGCCCATGATCACTCTGGATGAACTGCAGAGATCTACAGCTGAGGTGGGAGACTCTGTCCATAGGACAACAATCAGTCGTATATTGCACAAATCTGGCCTTTATGGAAGAGTGGCAAGAAGAAAGCCATTTCTTAAAGATATCCATAAAAAGTGTTGTTTAAAGTTTGCCACAAGCCACCTGGGAGACACACCAAACATGTGGAAGAAGGTGCTCTGCTCAGATGAAACCAAAATTGAACTTTTTGGCAACAATGCAAAATGTTATGTTTGGCGTAAAAGCAACACAGCTCATCACCCTGAACACACCATCCCCACTGTCAAACATGGTGGTGGCAGCATCATGGTTTGGGCCTGCTTTTCTTCAGCAGGGACAGGGAAGATGGTTAAAATTGATGGGAAGATGGATGGAGCCAAATACAGGACCATTCTGGAAGAAAACCTGATGGAGTCTGCAAAAGACCTGAGACTGGGACGGAGATTTGTCTTCCAACAAGACAATGATCCAAAACATAAAGCAAAATCTACAATGGAATGGTTCAAAAATAAACATATCCATGTGTTAGAATGGCCAAGTCAAAGTCCAGACCTGAATCCAATCGAGAATCTGTGGAAAGACCTGAAAACTGCTGTTCACAAATGCTCTCCATCCAACCTCACTGAGCTCGAGCTGTTTTGCAAGGAGGAATGGGAAAAAAATTCAGTCTCTCGATGTGCAAAACTGATAGAGACATTCCCCAAGCGACTTACAGCTGTAATCACAGCAAAAGGTGGCGCCACAAAGTATTAACTTAAGGGGGCTGAATAATTTTGCACGCCCCATTTTTTCAGTTTTTGATTTGTTAAAAAAGTTTGAAATATCCAATAAATGTCGTTCCACTTCATGATTGTGTCCCACTTGTTGTTGATTCTTCACAAAAAAATACAGTTTTATATCTTTATGTTTGAAGCCTGAAATGTGGCAAAAGGTCGCAAAGTTCAAGGGGGCCGAATACTTTCGCAAGGCACTGTATATACACAGGGTAACCATGGTGATACATACAGTGGGGCAAAAAAGTATTTAGTCAGCCACCAATTGTGCAAGTTCTCCCACTTAAAAAGATGAGAGAGGCCTGTAATTTTCATCATAGGTACACTTCAACTATGACAGACAAAATTAGAAAAGAAATCCAGAAAATCACTTCGTAGGATTTTTATGAATTTATTTGCAAATTATGGTGGAAAATAAGTACTTGGTCACCTACAAACAAGCAAGATTTCTGGCTCTCACAGACCTGTAACTTCTTCTTTAAGAGGCTCCTCTGTCCTCCACTCATTACCTATTAATGGCACCTGTTTGAACTTGTTATCAGTATAAAAGACACCTGTCCACAACCTCAAACAGTCACACTCCAAACTCCACTATGGCCAAGACCAAAGAGCTGTCAAAGGACACCAGAAACAAAATTGTAGACCTGCACCAGGCTGGGAAGACTGAATCTGCAATAGGTAAGCAGCTTGGTTTAAATAAATCAACTGTGGGAGCAATTATTAGGAAATGGAAGACATACAAGACTACTGATAATCTCCCTCGATCTGGGGCTCCACACAAGATCTCACCCCGTGGGGTCAAAATGATCACAAGAACGGTGAGCAAATCCCATTTGCAAATAAATTCATAAAAAATCCTACAATGTGATTTTCTGGATATTTTTTTCTCATTTTGTCTGTCATAGTTGAAGTGTACCTATGATGAAAATTACAGGCCTCTCTCACCTTTTTAAGTGGGAGAACTTGCACAATTGGTGGCTGACTAAATACTTTTTTGCCCCACTGTACATCACTCTCACATCCATGGTGATATATAATACACATGCTAGACTTGCACACTGACTCATAGACATTACATGCAGGAGCAGGAACCTCCCCCACACACGCACAGTCACACACTCAAACCCACATTAATTGATTGTGGACTACAGGAAAAGGAGGACCGAGCACGCCCCCATTCTCATCGACGGGGCAGTAGTGGAGCAGGTTGAGAGCTTCAAGTTCCTTGGTATCCACATCAACAACAAACTAGAATGGTCCAAACACACCAAGACAGTCGTGAAGAGGGCACGACAAAGCATATTCCCCCTCAGGAAACTAAAAAGATTTGGCATGGGTCCTGAGATCCTCAAAAGGTTCTACAGCTGCAACATTGAGAGCTTCCTGACTGGTTGCATCACTGCCTGGTACGGCAATTGCTCGGCCTCCGACCGCAAGGCACTAGAGAGGGTAGTGCGTACGGGCCAGTACATCACCGGGGCTAAGCTGCCTGCCATGCAGGACCTCTACACCAGGCGGTGTCAGAGGAAGGACCTACAAATTGTCAAAGGCCCCAGCCACCCCAGTTATACACTGTTCTCTCTACTACCGCATGGCAAGCAGTACCGGAGTGCCAAGTCTAGGACAAAAAGGCTTCTCAACAGTTTTTAGCCCCAAGCCATAAGACTCCTGAACAGATAATCAAATCGCTACCCGGACTGTTTGCATTGTGTGCCTCCCCCCAAACCCCTCTTTTTACCCTGCTGCTACTCTGTTTATCATATATGCATAGTCACTTTAACTATACATTCATGTACATACTACATCAATTGGCCGACCAACCAGTGCTCCCGCACATTGGCTAACCGGGCTATCTGCATTGTGTCCCACCACCCACCACCCCCTCTTTTACGCTGCTGATACTCTCTGTTTATCATATATGCATAGTCACTTTAACCATATCTTCATGTACATTCTACCTCAATCACCCTGACTAACCGGTGTCTGTATATAGCCTCGCTACCTTTATAGCCTGTCTTTATACTGTTGTTTTATTTCTTTACTTACATATTGTTCACCTAATACCTTTTTTGCACTATTGGTTAGAGCCTGTAAGTAAGCATTTCACTGTAAGGTTGTAAGGTTGTACCTGTTGTATTCGGCACACGTTGTAAATAAACTTTGATTTGATTTGATAATTAGGCTGTTCAGTCGAAATGTCAGATTGACAGAGCGGCACAAGGACATCAAGTACTGATATCATCGCTGTTGACTAATCTTAGTGCTTTCCTGTTGCCATAGTGACATAACTTGTAATTCTGTTACTGTGGATTGCCTTCATGTAACAAGGTTTGTTTGACTACAGAGACGCATCCACACACAGAACCCTGTGTCAATGTCTGCACTACAGAGATCCATCCACACCCTCACAAATAGAACCCTGTATCAATGTCTGGACTACAGAGATCCATCCACACCCTCACAAATAGAACCCTGTATGAATGTCTGGACTACAGAGATCCATCCAAACCCTCACAAATAGAACCCTGTATCAATGTCTGTACTACAGAGATCCATCCAAACCCTCACAAATAGAACCCTGTATCAATGTCTGGACAATGTCCACACACATCATGATCATCACACACACAACCCTGTGTCATTGCCTGGGACAGAGGAAGTGTTCAGCCTGATAAGTGATGATTTTGAATGCCTTATGGGTAGACCAATGGCTGTTCACCATTAAAATGATTACTCTGTACATGCAGTGCCTTCAGAAATAATAAATTTTGTTGTTACACCCTGAATTCAAAATTGATTAAAAAAAACAAAATCTCACCCGTCTACACACAATACCCCATAATGACAAAGTGAAAACATGTTTTTAGAAATGTTGGCAAATTTATTGAAAATGAAATACAGAAATAACTCATTTACATACAGTTGAAGGCGGAAGTTTACATACACTTATAGTGGGGAGAACAAGTATTTCATACACTGCCAATTTTGCAGGTTTTCCTACTTACAAAGCATGTAGAGGTCTGTAATTTTTATCATAGGTACACTTCAACTGTGAGAGACGGAATCTAAAACAAAAATCCAGAAAATCACATTGTATGATTTTTAAGTAATTAATTGGCATTTTATTGCATGACATAAGTATTTGATCACCTACCAACCAGTAAGAATTCCGGCTCTCACAGACCTGTTAGTTTTTCTTTAAAAATCCCTCCTGTTCTCCACTCATTACCTGTATTAACTGCACCTGTTTGAACTCGTTACCTGTATAAAAGACACCTGTCCACACACTCAATCAAACAGACTCCAATCTCTCCACAATAGCCAAGCCTTGTAAGGACATCAGGGATAAAATTGTAGACCTGCACAAGGCTGGGATGGGCTACAGGACAATAGGCAAGCAGCTTGGTGAGAAGGCAACAACTGTTTGCGCAAGTATTAGAAAATGGAAGAAGTTCAAGTTGACGGTCAATCACCCTCGGTCTGCGGCTCCATGCAAGATCTCACCTCGTGGGGCATCAATGATCATGAGGAAGGTGAGGGATCAGCCCAGAACTACACGGCAGTACCTGGTCAATGACCTGAAGAGAGCCGGGACCACAGTCTCAAAGAAAACCATTAGTAACACACTACGCCGTCATGGATTAAAATCCTGCAGCGCACGCAAGGTCCCCCTGCTCAAGCCAGCACATGTCCGGGCCCTTCTGAAGTTTGCCAATGACCATCTGGATGATCCAGAGGAGGAATGGGAGAAGGTCATGTGGTCTGATGAGACAAAAATAGAGCTTTTTGGTCTAAACTCCACTCGCCGTGTTTGGAGGAAGAAGAAGGATGAGTACAACCCCAAGGACACCATCCCAGCCGTGAAGCATGGAGGTGGAAACATCATTCTTTGGGGATGCTTTTCTGAAAAGGGGACAGGACGACTGCACCGTATTGACGGGAGGATGGATGGGGCCATGTATCGCAAGATCTTGGCCAACAACCTCCTTCCCTCAGTAAGAGCATTGAAGATGGGTCGTGGCTGGGTCTTCCAGCATGACAACGACCCGAAACACACAGCCAGGGCAACTAAGGAGTGGCTCCGTAAGAAGCATCTCAAGGTCCTGGAGTGGCCTAGCCAGTCTCCAGACCTGAACCCAATAGAAAATCTTTGGAGGGAGCTGAAAGTCCGTATTGCCCAGCGACAGCCCCGAAACCTGAAGGATCTGGAGAAGGTCTGTATGGAGGAGTGGGCCAAAATCCCTGCTGTGTACCAAATATTAAGTTCTGCTTTTCTAATGTATCAAATACTTATGTCATGCAATAAAATGCAAATATATTACTTAAAAATCATACAATGTGATTTTCTGGATTTTTGTTTTAGATTCCGTCTCTCACAGTTGAAGTGTACCTATGATAAAAATTGCAGACCTCTACATGCTTTGTAAATAGGAAAACCTGCAAAATCGGCAGTGTATCAAATATTTGTTCTCCCCACTGTAGTTATATGTATATTTTCATATTCCATTCCATTTACTTAGATTTGTGTGTATTAGGTAGTTGTTGTGGAATTGTTAGATTACATGTTGGATATTGCTGCACTGTCGGAACTAGAAGCACAAGCATTTCGCTACATTTGTCTAAACCTGTTTTTGCTTTGTCATTATGGTGTATTGTGTGTAGATTGATGAGGGAAAAGACAATTGAATCAATTTTAAAATAATGCTGTAACGTGGAAAAAGTCAAGGGGTCTCAATACTTTCCCAATGCACTGTAAAGTTAATTTATTGCCACATTTTTTGCAGTTTTACTTTAGTGCCTTATTGCAAATAGGATGCATGTTTTGGAATATGTTTATTCTGTACAGGCTTCCTTCTTCTCACTCTGTCATTTAGTTTAGTATTGTGGAGTAACTACAATGTTGTTGTTCCATACTCACTTTTCTCCTATCACAACCATTCAACCTTGTAACTGTTTTAAAGTCACCATTGGCCTCATGGTGAAATCCCTGAGCGGTTTCCTTCCTCTCTGGCAACTGAGTTAGGAAAGTTGCCTGTATCTTTGTAGTGATTGGGTGTATTGATACACCATCCAAAGTGTAGTTAATAACTTCACTGTGCTCAAAGGGATGTTCAATGTCAGCTTTTCTTTACCCATCTACCAATAGGTGCCCTTCTTTGGAGTCATTGGAAAACCTCCCTGGTCTTTGAATCTGTGTTTGAAATTCACTGCTGGACTGAGGGACCTTACAGATAATTGTATGTGTGGGGTACAGAGTTGAGGTAGTCATTCAAAAATCATGTTAAACACTATTTTTGATGTGAATTGTTAAGCACATTTTACTCCTGAACTTATTGACGCTTGCCATAACAAAGGGGTTGAATACCTATTAACTCAAGACATTTCAGCTTTTCATTTTTAATTGATTAATAAACATAATTCCACTTTTACATTATGGGGTATTGTGTGTAGGCCAGTAACACATTGTCAGTTTAATCAATATAAATGCAAGCTGTAGCGCAAACATTTTTGGAAAAAGTCAATGGGTGTGAATACTTTCTGAAGGCACTGTAGAATTAAAGCATTAAGGCCCTAGGGAGTGTGGTATTTGGCCACTATACCACGACTAAGGGCTGTTCTTATGAACGACGGAACGCGGAGTGCCTGGATACAGCCCTTAGCTGTGGTATATTGGCCATATACCACAAACCCCCAAGGTACCTTATTGCTGTTATAAACTGGTTACCAACATTATTGGAGCAGTAAAAAGGAATGGTTTGTCGTCTGATATACCACGGATGTCAGCCAATCAGCATTCATGGCTTGAATCACTCAGTTTATAATCTTTTTTATATACAGAAAGAACTTTCACTGTATTGTTTTTACATTACTCTTCGTCTGATCTTTATTCATGGCTGTGATCTGATTGGTTGTCTTTCCTGTCCGTCAAGGCGTTGAAGGAGCGCTTCATCAAGGTGTATGGCACAGGGCTTTAATCTATAGAGGGCAGAGTTTCACCTCTCACCTGAGCCAATCGCAGATTACAAGGTACGTCGCCGGACCACAAGGAAGGAGGAAGAGGATGTGTGGACCTTCGAGGTGAGCAGGGTCCAGTGGTTATGCAGGGAAGGAGATGAGAGCAGGAAGAGTAAAGAAAGCTCAAGAGTATCCAACCATCTCCTGCTCTTTTCTGTGAATCCATCCATCTCCTGCTCTTTTCTGTGAATCCATCCATCTTCTGCTCTTTTCTGTGAATCCATCCATCTCCTGCTCTTTTCTGTGAATCCATCCATCTCCTGCTCTTTTCTGTGAATCCAACCATCTACTGCTCTTTTCTGTGAATCCAACCATCTCCTGCTCTTTTCTGTGAATCCAACCATCTCCTACTCTTTTCTGTGAATCCAACCATCTCCTTCTCTTTTCTGTGAATCCAACCATTTCCTACTCTTTTCTGTGAATCCATCCATCTCCTGCTATTTTCTGTCAATCCAACCATTTCCTGCTCTTTTCTGTGTATCGAACACACTATCTATCAGAGATTATTGTAAAATAGACACTCTCCTGGTCTCATCAGCTCCCTATTTAGTTCAGTTGTTTCTGTTTGCATGGTTGCGAGATATTGTTTGTTTTTGACTGCCTACCTGTGTTTGACCATTGCCTGAGACCACGATTCCTGCCTCAATAAACATCTGCCGCGATCGGCACGTGAATCTACACATTTTTCTCCCTTAGTATTCATTACATAAGCAGCATGTGGTTTATAGTAATCTTCTATGTGGCAGCAACTCAAACACCGTTCCAATCCCACTAACGGCAGCTTAGTAGGGTCTCTTTAGCAGCTATAGCTAACACTATCCCACTTCATTTTAATCGGTTAGCTTCAATGTTTCCCACTAATGCTAATGCTATCCTGCTTCCATTTAATCAGTTAGCTTTAGCATTATCCACTAAAGATAATGCTGTCCTGCACCAATTTCATCAGTTAGCTTTAGCATTACCCCCTAAAGCAAATGCGATCCCTATTGCATTTCAGAGCCACGAACAACAGATTAGCAAGGTCTTGTTGGCAGCTAATACTGCACATTGCAATCCATCTCTGTCTCTTTGTGATTGGGATCTTAGCATGCACACAAACATGTACCCTGGCACTCTGTCTTTGAATTCTCCAACAATGTAACCTTGAAAGCATTTGTAAAGTGTTTTTCTAGGAAATACTGGAGAGCTTTACCAAGGATGCTCTCAGTGCCTCTCACACCAAGGCTTTAGAGTGGATCAAAGTGACCTCCTTTCCTTGTCTCTTTTCCTCATCTCCTTTCTTTCATCCACACTAGTTTGAAGATATACAGTTGAAGTCGAAAGTTTACATACACCTTAGCCAAATACATTTAAACTCAGTAATTCACAATTCCTGACATTTAATCCTAGTAAAAATTCCCTGTTTTACATCAGTTAGGATCACCATTTTATTTTAAGAATGTGAAATGTCAGAATAATAGAAGAGAGAATGTTTTATTTCAGCTTTTATTTCTTTCATCACATTCCCAGTTGGTCAGAAGTTTACATACACTCAAATCGTATTTGGTAGCATTGTCATTAAATTGTTCAACTTGGGTCAAACATTTTGGGTTGCCTTCCACAAGCTTCCCACAATAAGTTGGGTGAATTTTGGCCCATTTCTCCTGACAGAGCTGGTGTAACTGAGTCAGGTTTGTTGGCCTCCTTGTTCGCACATGCTTTTTCAGTTTTGTGTGGTTCTTTATATGACAGTACTGTGTGGTTCTCCATATGACAGTACTGTGTGGTTGTTTATATGACAGTACGGTGTGGTTCTCCATATGACAGTACTGTGTGGTTGTTTATATGACAGTACGGTGTGGTTCTCCATATGACAGTACTGTGTGTTCTCCATATGACAGAACTGTGTGGTTCTTAATATGACATTACTGTGTGGTTCTCCATATGACAGTACTGTGTGGTTCTTAATATGACATTACTGTGTGGTTCTTAATATGTCAGTACTGTGTGGTTCTCCATATGACATTACTGTGTGGTTCTCCATATGTCAGTACTGTGTGGTTCTCCATATGGCAGTACTGTGTGGTTCTCCATATGACATTACTGTGTGGTTCTCCATATGACAGTGCTGTGTGGTTCTCCATATGACAGTGCTGTGAGGTTCTCCATATGACATTACTGTGTGGTTCTCCATATGACAGTGCTGTGAGGTTCTCCATATGACATTACTGTGTGGTTCTCCATATGACAGTGCTGTGAGGTTCTCCATATGACAGTACTGTGGGGTTGTTTATATGACATTACTGTGTGATTCTCTATATGACATTACTGTGAGGTTCTCCATATGACATTACTGTGTGGTTCTCCATATAACATTACTGTGAGGTTCTCCATATGACATTACTGTGAGGTTCTCCATATGACATTACTGTGAGGTTCTCCATATGACATTTCTGTGTGGTTCTCCATATGACAGTACTGTGTGGTTCTCCATATAACATTACTGTGAGGTTCTCCATATGACATTACTGTGTGGTTCTCCATATGACAGTGCTGTGAGGTTCTCCATATGACATTACTGTGTGGTTCTCCATATAACATTACTGTGAGGTTCTCCATATGACTTTACTGTGTGGTTCTCCATATAACATTACTGTGAGGTTCTCCATATGACATTACTGTGTGGTTCTCCATATGACAGTGCTGTGAGGTTCTCCATATGACATTACTGTGTGGTTCTCCATATAACATTACTGTGTGGTTCTCCATATGACAGTACTGTGAGGTTCTCTATATAACATTACTTTGTGTTTCTCCATATGACATTACTGTGTGGTTCTCCATATGACAGTGCTGTGAGGTTCTCCATATGACAGTACTGTGGGGTTCTTCCAATCCTCATGATTCTACCTCACACCCCGGAGTCAATACATGTTAGAATGACCTTTTGCAGCGGCTACAGATGTGAGTCTTTGTGGGTAAGTCTTTAAGAGCCTTGCACACATGGATTGTACAACTGTTGCACATTACAGACACTAGAGAGAGGGAGAGAGAAATACTACTCTACTCATCACTGATGTGTCATCTGATGGGAAAGATGCAAATGTTGCAGCTACTTTAGCCAATCAAGTACATTCAGACGGCTCGCATAGGGCTAATGACAGAGAAGATAAATGGATTTCATTGTCATTCATCTCTCCCTCACTTTCCCTCCACTCATCAGTCTCTCCCACTTTCTTTTCTCACTTCCTCAATCTCTCCCCCACATGCCCTCTCCCCTATCTCTCCCCCACTCTACCTCTCCCCTATCTCTCCCTCACTCTACCTCTCCCTTATCTCACCCCGCTCTACCTCTCCCCTATCTCTCCCCCGCTCTACCTGGCCTCTATCTCTCCCTCACTCTACCTCTCCCTTATCTCTCCCCGCTCTACCTCTCCCTTATCTCTCCCCCGCTCTACCTCTCCCCTATCTCTCCCCCACTCGCCCTCTCCCCTATCTCTCCCTCACTCTTCCTCTCCCTTATCTCTCCCCCGCTCTACCTTGCCCCTGTCTCTCCCCCACTCTACCTCTCCCTTATCTCTCCCCCGCTCTACCTCTCCCCTATCTCTCCCCCACTCTACCTCTCCCTTATCTCTCCCCCGCTCTACCTCGCCCCTGTCTCTCCCCCACTCTACCTCTCCCTTATCTCTCCCCCACTCTACCTCTCCCCTATCTCTCCCCCGCTCTACATGGTCTCTATCTCTCCCCCGCTCTACCTCTCCCCCGCTCTACCTCTCCCCTATCACTCCCCCGCTCCCCTATCTCTCCCTCACTCTACCTGGCCCCTATCTCTCCCCCGCTCTACATAACCCCTATCTCTCCCCCGCTCTACATGGCCCCTATCTCTTCCCCGCTTTACCCCTCCCCTATCTCTCCCCCGCTCGCCCTCTCCCCTATCTCTCCCTCACTCTACCTCTCCCCTATCTCTCCCCCGCTCTACCTCGACCCTGTCTCTCCCCCGCTCTACCTCGACCCTGTCTCTCCCCCGCTCTACCTCGCCCCTGTCTCTCCCCCGCTCTACCTCTCTCCTATCTCTCCCCCGCTCTACCCTCTCCCCTATCTCTCCCTCACTCTACCTCTCCCCTGTCTCTTCCCCACTCTACCTGGCACCTATCTCTCCCCCGCTCTACCTCGCCCCTATCTATCCCCCGCTCTACCTGGCCCCTATCTCTCCCCCGCTCTACCTGGCCCCTGTCTCTCCCCCGCTCTACCTCGCCCCTATCTCTCCCCCGCTCTACCTCTCTCCTCTCTCTCCAACCGCTCTACCCCTCCCCTATCTCTCCCCCGCTCTCCCTATCCCTCACTCTACCTCTCCCCTATCTCTCCCCCGCTCTACCTTGCCCCTGTCTCCCCCCGCTCTACCTCGCCCCTATCTCTCCCCCGCTCTACCCCTCCCCTATCTCTCCCCCGCTCTACCTCGCCCCTATCTCTCCCCCGCTCTACCTCTCCCCTATCTCTCCCCCGCTCTACCTCTCCCCTATCTCTCCCTCGCTCTACCTCTCCCCTATCTCTATCTCTCCCCCTATCTCTCCCCCGCTCTACCTCTCCCCTCTCTCTCCCCCGCTCTACCTCACCCCCGCTCTACCTCTCCCCTATCTCTCCCCCGCTCGCCCTCTCCCCTATCTCTCCCTCACTCTACCTCTCCCTTATCTCTCCCCCGCTCTACCTCGCCCCTGCCTCTCCCCCACTCTACCTCTCCCTTATCTCTCCCCCGCTCTACCTCTCCCCTATCTCTATCTCTCCCCCTATCTCTCCCCCGCTCTACCTCTCCCCTCTCTCTCCCCCGCTCTACCTGGCCCCTGTCTCTCCTCCGCTCTACCTCTCCCCTATCTCTATCTCTCCCCTATCTCTCCCCCGCTCTACCTCTCCCCTCTCTCTCCCCCGCTCTACCTGGCCCCTGTCTCTCCCCCGCTCTACCTCTCCCCTATCTCTATCTCTCCCCTATCTCTCCCCCGCTCTACCTCTCCCCAGCTCTACCTTGCCCCTACTTCTCCCCCACTCTACCTCTCCCCCCTATCTCTCCCCCGCTCTATCTCTCGCCCGCTCTACCTGGCCCCTGTCTCTCCCCCACTCCACCTCTCCCCTATCTCTTCCCCGCTCTATCTCTCCCCTATCTCTCCCCCGCTCTACCTGGCCCCTGTCTCTCCCCCACTCTACCTGGCCCCTGTCTCTGGGCTCCAGAATAACTCTATTTTGACAGGAAGCAAAGGGGTGAGAGGGAAATGACTGGTGATGAAGTGGAGAAAGGTGTGATAATAATATACTCCTCCGACTGCGCTGGAGAGATTTATTGGGATACAGACGATCATTTTTCATCCTAAAGAACAACCCTCTTATCTCTCCATCATTTTGTCTCTACCTTCCAGTCTCAGGTGGTCATGTTAACGTAAGGGAACATGTCGAAATAGATTCCTATGGAATAAGGGTGTGCCATCATAGATTAATTAACCTTCATCCTTTTCTTCTGACGTTCATTGTGTTTCTGGTCATAATCCTGTCATTTCCCTCCTTACCTCTCTCTCCCTCTCTCTCTTCCTCTCTCTCTCCCTCTTTCACCCTCTCTCTCATCCTCTCTCTCTCCCTCTTTCACCCTCTCTCTCTCCCTCTCTCTCTTCCTCTCTCTCGCCCTCTCTCTCTCCCTCTCTCCCATCCTCTCTCAATTCAATTCAATTTGCTTTATGTTATGATGTAACAATGTACATATTGCCAAAGCTTATTTTGGATATTTACAATATAAAAAATAAATAAAAATGAGAATCAAATTGCCAATGGGACAACAGTCTCTCTCTCTCCCTCTTTCTCTCTCTCTCTCATCCTCTCTCCCTCTCTCTCTTCCTCTCTCTCTTTCTCTCTTCCTCCTTACCTCTCTCTCCCTCTCTCCCTCTCTGTCCCTCTCTTCCTCTTTCTCTTTCCCTCTCTCCCTCTCTCTCTCTCCCTAATTACCTCTTCCTCGCTCTCTCCCTCTTTCTCTCTCCCTCTCTCTCTCCCTCTCTCTCTTCCTCTCTCTCTCCCTCTTTCTCTCTCCTTCCTTACCTCTCTCTCCCTCTCTCTCTTCCTCTCTCGCTCTCCCTCTTTCTCTTTCCCTCTCTCTCTCCCTCTCTCTCTCCTCCTCTCTCTCTTTCCCTCTTTCTCTTTCCCTCTCTCTCTCCCTCTTCCTCTCTCTCTCTCTCCCTCTTTCTCTCTCCCTCCTTACCTCTCTCTCCCTCTCTCTCTCTCCCTCATTCTCTCTCCCTCATTATCGCTCCCTCTCTCTCTCCCTCTTTCTCTCTCCCTCTTTCTCTCTCCCTCCTTACTTATTTGTCTCTCTCCCCCCCCCTCTCTGTCCCTACTTACCTCTCCCTCCCTCTCTCTCTCCCTCTCTTCCCCTCTCCCTCTCTCTCTCCTCCTCCTTACCCCTCTCTCTCTCCCTCCTTACCTCTCTCTCTCTCTCCCTCTTTCTCTCTCCCCCTCTCTCTCTCTCCCACTCTTCCCCTCTCCCTCTCCCTCTCTCTCTCCCCCTCCTTACCTCTCTCTCTCTTTCCCTCCTTACCTCTCTCCCTCTCTCTCTCTCTCCCTCTCTTCCCCTCTCCCTCTCCCTCTCTCTCTCCCCTCCTTACCCCCCTCTCTCTCTCTCTCTCTCTCTCTTCCTGTTGCTGCCATCTGTGTCTTTTATCACTGTTTTTCCTTCCTCATCTCACCCTCTTCTGTCTCAACAGTATCCGTGTGCGTGTACACGTCCACTGGGTGTGAGCATGCTCTCTCTGTCTCTCTCATCTCACCCTGTCTCCCCCCCCCCCCTTACTCTCTCTCCCCCTCTGTCTCCATCTGGCTGTGTGTCTATTTTGGTCAGAGACATTTAGTGGGCCATTAGGAGCTTGTGTTTGGAAGCCAGCAGGGCTTTTAACAAAGCAGCCAGACTGCTACTAATTCTCTCTCTCTCTCTCTCTCTCTCTCTCTCTCTTTCTCTGTCCCTCTTTGTCTCTCTTGTTGTCTCTGTCTCTCTCTCATTATTTTCTCTCTCCATTTTCTCTCTGTCTGTAAAGGGAAAATGTGGGTATTTATATGATAGAGAGGTAGATAAGGGGGAGCACGTGTCTAGGGCAGGGTTGTATGAGGAATAATTAATAAAATGATCCAACCAGCTCATCAAACTGGGGGTTTGTTCCCTACTTCCAACACTTCACAACCCCCGGAATATTTTCATTGAAAAAGGGCGTATCATGACTAGCCTGTTAAACACTACATCTCAGCTGAATTGTATGCACAGACTGACACACAAACACAGAAAACACCCTTCAGAATGCAGGGATGTAAAAGAAGGGCCTTCATGCAAAGAGATGACACTGGCCCTCTACACACTTGAGTACCCTCTACCTCCTGTAACTGCAACCCTCACACACACGTACACACACAAACACACAAGTACACACACAAACACACACATACACACACCTCTCAATCCTCTCTGTGCTAGCCCAGTGGTTAAGTCAGGCCTCCTCTCTCTGTGCTAGCCCAGTGGTTAACTCAGGTTCCTCTCTCTGTGCTAGCCCAGTGGTTAACTCAGGTTCCTCTCTCTGTGCTAGCCCAGTGGTTAACTCAGGTTCCTCTCTCTGTGCTAGCCCAGTGGTTAACTCAGGTTCCTCTCTCTGTGCTAGCCCAGTGGTTAACTCAGGTTCCTCTCTCTGTGCTAGCCCAGTGGTTAACTCAGGGTCCTCTCTCTGTGCTAGCCCAGTGGTTAAGTCAGGCCTCCTCTCTCTGTGCTAGCCCAGTGGTTAACTCAGGTTCCTCTCTCTGTGCTAGCCCAGTGGTTTACTCAGGTTCCTCTCTCTGTGCTAGCCCAGTGGTTAACTCAGGCCTCCTCTCTCTGTGCTAGCCCAGTGGTTAACTCAGGTTCCTCTATCTGTGCTAGCCCAGTGGTTAACTCAGGTTCCTCTCTCTGTGCTAGCCCAGTGGTTAACTCAGGTTCCTCTCTCTGTGCTAGCCCTGTGGTTAACTCAGGCCTCCTCTCTCTATGCTCTGCCAGTGGTTAACTCAGGGTCCTTTCTCTGTGCTAGCCCAGTGGTTAACTCAGGTTCCTCTCTCTGTGCTAGCCCAGTGGTTAACTCAGGTTCCTCTCTCTGTGCTAGCCCTGTGGTTAACTCAGGCCTCCTCTCTCTATGCTCTGCCAGTGGTTAACTCAGGTTCCTCTCTCTGTGCTAGCCCAGTGGTTAACTCAGGTTCCTCTCTCTGTGCTAGCCCAGTAGTTAACTCAGGGTCCTCTCTCTGTGCTAGCCCAGTGGTTAACTCAGGTTCCTCTCTCTGTGCTAGCCCAGTGGTTAACTCAGGTTCCTCTCTTTGTGCTAGCCCAGTGGTTAACTCAGGGTCCTCGCTCTGTGCTAGCCCAGTGGTTAACCCCATCTTTCAGCTGTTTACCAAAACAGTGACGGGGTGTGCTTTTTAAAAAACTGCAGATTGCCCCTTTAACAGGGGTAACATGGTTATACACCAGACAGACAGGCTTAGCTGGGTCTGGTTTCTGACAGGTCATTAAATGACACAATACAAAACACTTTTGATGAAATAAAAAGATTTGCAGATGTTATTGCAGGTGCAGCGAAATGCTTATGTGAGTATCTCCAACAGTGCAGTACTATCTAGTAACAATACAATAACCACACAATAAATAATAATAATGAAGAGATATCAGAACGAGCAAGAAATAGCATAGCTACCTTCCTTTCATCCCTCCTTACTTCTACTTACTAATCTTGATTGGATAGAAGTGATAGCAGAGGTGACCTCTGTGTCTGTCTCAACATCTTCTTCTGTTTGCTTCCTCTATTAAACAGCTGGCTCTGTCCCAGGGTTATTGTGTGTGTGTGTGTGTGTGTGTGTGTGTGTCTGTGTGTGTGTGTGTGTGTGTGTGTGTGTGTGTGTGTGTGTGTGTGTGCGCATGTTTGTGTGAGCGCATGTGCATGGGTGTGTGTGTGTCCTCGCTTCTGCATGTGAGGGTTATTGGATGTGTTGTTGTTTCAGTTGTCAGATTGGTTTACCTCTCCAGCCGACACGAGCACTGTGCAGCCTGGTTTACCTCTCCAGCCGACAGGAGCACTGTGCAGCCTGGTTTACCTCTCCAACCGACACGAGCACTGTGCAGCCTGGTTTACCTCTCCAACCGACACGAGCACTGTGCAGCCTGGTTTACCTCTCCAGCCGACAGGAGCACTGTGCAGCCTGGTTTACCTCTCCAGCCGACAGGAGCACTGTTCAGCCTGGTTTACCTCTCCAACCGACACGAGCACTGTGCAGCCTGGTTTACCTCTCCAGCCGACAGGAGCACTGTGCAGCCTGGTTTACCTCTCCAGCCGACAGGAGCACTGTTCAGCCTGGTTTACCTCTCCAACCGACACGAGCACTGTGCAGCCTGGTTTACCTCTCCAGCCGACAGGAGCACTGTTCAGCCTGGTTTACCTCTCCTGCCAACACGAGCACTGTGCAGCCTGGTGTACCTCTCTAGCCGACAGGAGCACTGTGCAGCCTGGTTTACTTCTCTAGCCGACAGGAGCACTGTGCAGCCTGGTTTACCTCTCCAGCTGACACGAGCACTGTGCAGCCTGGTTTACCTCTCTAGCCGACACGAGCACTGTGCAGCCTGGTTTACCTCTCTAGCCGATAGGAGCACTGTTCAGCCTGGTTTACCTCTCCTGCCGACACGAGCACTGTGCAGCCTGGTGTACCTCTCTAGCCGACAGGAGCACTGTGCAGCCTGGTTTACCTCTCTAGCCGACAGGAGCACTGTGCAGCCTGGTTTACCTCTCCAGCTGACACGAGCACTGTGCAGCCTGGTTTACCTCTAGCCGACACGAGCACTGTGCAGCCTGGTTTACCTCTCTAGCCGATAGGAGCACTGTTCAGCTTGGTTTACCTCTCCTGCCGACACGAGCACTGTGCAGCCTGGTGTACCTCTCTAGCCGACAGGAGCACTGTGCAGCCTGGTTTACCTCTCTAGCCGACAGGAGCACTGTGCAGCCTGGTTTACCTCTCTAGCCGACAGGAGCACTGTGCAGCCTGGTTTACCACTCCAGCCGACACGAGCACTGTGCAGCCTGGTTTACCTCTCTAGCCGATAGGAGCACTGTTCAGCCTGGTTTACCTCTCCTGCCGACACGAGCACTGTGCAGCCTGGTTTACCTCTCCAGCCGACACGAGCACTGTGCAGCCTGGTTTACCTCTCCAGCCGACACGAGCACTGTGCAGCCTGGTTTACCTCTCCAGCCGACACGAGCACTGTGCAGCCTGGTTTACCTCTCCAGCCGACACGAGCACTGTGCAGCCTGGTTTACCTCTCCAGCCGACACGAGCACTGTGCAGCCTGGTTTACCTCTCCAGCCGACACAAGCACTGTGCAGCCTGGTGTGTGATTAATTAAAGGTCACACTACATTTAACACAATCAAAACATCACACACATGCACACAATTATATCAAATCTGCAGCACACACACGTATGCAGTGAAAAACATCACACAGACATGCACAGACAAACATAAACACACTCAATCAAAAATGTCTTTAAGCAACCAGACTCCTGTATCTTCTGATACGTAAAGGCTTTTGTTGATTAAGAATCTCGCATTGTGATGGAAGTGTCAGTGTCTAGTTGGCCCCTCCCAGCCTGCCTGTGTGCGTTCATACGTTCACTCATGCTAGTTAAATAAAGGTTAAATAAATAAATGTGCATCAAGGTCTCGCAATTTTACCAATTTCAATTCAGATTCTGACGTTTATCCACGTTTCTCCAAATGTCATATTTTGAAATTGCTCCAAATGGCAAATTTCAAAGTTAAGGGTGTAGGTTTGGGGTTAAAACAATTAAAATTACAATTAAAATGAGTGTCAACCATTGGGATTGAACATGCAACCTTAGAATCTGAAGTCATGGGATTGTGCCCATCCAACAACACATGAGAAAAACCCAAGCCTACTTGATGGTAACATCGCTCACTGTTGCCCCTAGTGGACAGTTTTGAATGCATTTCCCGATGTCCTCAGGACATGGACAGTCGTCCAATTTCGAAGTCAATCTTCAGCGATCTGGCTGTGTGTGTGCCCTGCTCGTGCTTGTGTGTGTGCCCTGCGCGTGTGTGCATGTGTGCATGTGTGCATGTGTGCGTGTGTGTGTGTGTGTGTGCATGCGTGTCTGTCCATAACTGAGGCATCAGGGTCATCATGTTCTCAACACAATAGTTATTTTGGTGACATCTGTTTAGCAATTTGTTGATTTTATATAATATGTTATGAACGACTGGCAGGAGACACTGGGATTAGGCCTGTGTGTGTGTGTGTGTGTGTACGTGTGTGTGTGCCTCAGTGTGTTGCCGTGTCTCAAGACCATATTATCCCACTGAGCTAAACCCTAGTCCTTAGTTGTAGGAGCTAACAGGACAAGGAGCAGATGATGGTTGGTCGGGTTCAAAACACATACTGTTCACTTTCCACAGAGATAGCATCTGTTCTGCTCTTCTGTGAAATAGTGCTGTGTGTGAAGTTAACACTGTGTGCTAACACACCTCTACCATTTACGGGGTGTCATTTATGCTTCTGCGGCAATGAAACACACACATAAACACACACACACATAAACACACACACACATAAACACACACACACATAAACACACACACACATAAACACACACACACATAAACACACACACACATAAACACACACATCAGTGTTGGTTTGCATTAGTGCAGTTGGCTGGGTGGATTTGCTCCACTTTCTGCAAAGGGAATGGAATAGGGCTGCATTAACCAAGGGGTGTGTGTTTGTGTGTGTGTGTGTTTGTGTGTGTGTGTGTGTGTTTGTGTGTGTTTGTGTGTGTGTGTGTGTTTGTGTGTGTGTGTTTGTTTGTGTGTGTGTGTGTGTGTATGTGTGCTCAGCCATCCGTACTAATGCAATCTAGAGCTGCTGGCAGAACTGGCCTCGGTCATAAGGGCATGAGGGGGAGAGAGAGAGAGCGAGAGAGAGGCGTGGGGGGAGAGAGAGTGAGAGAGGTGTGGTGGGGAGAGAGAGAGCGAGAGAGAGGCGTGGTGGGGAGAGAGAGAGCGAGACAGAGGCGTGGGGGAAGAGAAGAGAGAAATACAGAGACAGGGACAGAGACAGAGACAGGGACAGAGACAGAAAAGGGGACAGGGACAGAAAAGGGGACAGAGACAGAAAAGGGGACAGAGACAGAAAAGGGGACAGAGACAGAAAAGGGGACAGAGACAGAAAAGGGCCAGAAACATAATAAGAAAGGGGGAGGTGGAGACAGAGGCAGATCAAGAGAGAGAAAGAAAAGAAGAGAGAATGGGTTTTAGGGAGAGAGAGAGAGGGAGGAGGTAGTGTAATGTACCATGTTCTGTTGTGTCACAGTAGCTGTGCGTGGATAAAATCACCGGGGAAGCCAAGGCAAAAAAAATAAAAGCCATATTGTGATATTTGCGCTGTTTGCGCTATAACCTGTTACTTCATATGCCTTGGCATTGTGCTACATAGGTCTAAGGCCGAGACAATAAGAAGACACAACCACACCTTTTCATCACAAAAAGTGTGTGTGTGTGTGTGTGTGTGTGTGTGTGTGTGTGTGTGTGTGTGTGTGTGTGTGTGTGTGTGTGTGTGTGTGTGTGCAAGTAGAAAAAACATGTAGCGAAACATGGAGACAAACACCAATGCCATCCTCCTCTCTTTCATGTTGACAAAATGGTCTATCACCCTGTCATAGGCAAAGATGAGCCAAATAGTATAATATCTGGTCCAAAAATGTATGCTTTTGAATAATCTGTCCATTGAACATTATTCCAAGAGTCTTGATGATAATCCAGGTGCTTCCATGTGCTTTTTGGAGATGGGTCCCTTTATGCCTGGCCAAAAACCACTGCATTCTACAGTAAGAACCTCATACCAAAGGTCCAGCATGAAATCAAATCACTGTATTTGTCACATGCGCTGAATTCAACAAGTATAGACCTTATTGTGAAATGCTTACTTACAAGCCTAACCCTTACAAGCCCTTAAACCAACAGTGCATTTCAAGAAGAGTTAAGAAAATATTTACCAAATAAACTAAAGTTAAAAATGATAAAAAGTAACACAATAATATAACAATAACAAGGCTATATACAGGGGCTACCGGTACCGAGTCAGTGTGCAGGGGTACAGGTTAGAGGTAATATGTACATGTAGGGGTGAAGTTATTATCCAAAGATAATAAACAGCGAGTAGCAGCAGTGTACAAAACAAATCGAGGGGGGTCAATGTAGTAGATGTAGATGTTTTTATCATAAATCTTCAATAATATTCCAACCGGACAATTCCTTTGTCTTTAGAAAGGAAAAGGAACGCAGCTAACTCTCATGGCCGCGCTCATGATTTAGCTCATGGCATTCTGCCAGACCCCTGACTCAAACAGCTCTCATTCGCTCCCCTTTCACAGTAGAAGCCTGAAACAAGGCTTTAAAGACTGTTGACATCTAGTGGAAGCCTTAGGAAGTGCAATCGGACCAAATTTTCCACTGTATATTGGACAGGCAAAGACTTGAAAACCTACAAACCTCAGATTCCCCACTTCCTGGTTGGATTTTTTTCTCAGGTTTTTGCCTGCCATATGAGTTCAGGAAATACTCACAGACATCATTCGAACAGTTTTAGAAACTTCAGAGTGTTTTCTATGGACTCTACTAATAATATGCATATCTTGCTTCTGGGCCTGAGTAGCAGGCAGTTTACTCTGGGCACCTTATTTATCCAAGCTACTCACTACTGCCCCCAGCCATAAGAAGATAAGTATAGTTTTTTGTGTTAAGTTTTTAACATTAGATTTTGTTAGAAGATCTGATAACATTCAGTATCCAAAATATGCAACATTTTAAAAAGGGGGTAAATATTTTTTCACGGTACTAAATTTCCATCCTCTCAGGCCATGGGAACAATGTATTAATTTATGGTTGGATTAATCATTGGCCAGTATGGATAATTTAATAAAAGTCCAAATCCCTATCTACATCCATGGCTAATTTAGGAAACGGACCATTTTAGCTATAGCTAGATAGCCAAAGGAGAACAACAACACAACGAGATGCAAAACTTTAAAGATTCTGCCAATGACGTTAGATATTTTGATGTGATATGATTGATGTGAAGCCACATCAAAACTGGCTTCCCTTGACACTTTTTTTGGTGCGTCGGACCAATCACAGTTGGGCTCACAAAGTTGAGATCAATGCTGATTGGCTATAATTTTATACTTTTTTATCAAGGGAGGAAAAAATGCTTGTTGACTTCCTTTGCATTCACTGCTATGGGCGGCAACAATGTTATACTCTTTTTGACCAGACAGCATCAGATAGATGGGCTACACATAGAGAGACAGAGGGGCACTGTTTTGCTCCCTCGGATGCTCTCTCCAGAGAAATACATTCAGCCTCTTGCGAATTGAAGGAAAATTATGAAATACATAGAGACAAAAGACAAATAATTAATTGTTTTTTTCTTGGTAAATTTTTTGGGGGAAGCCTGGCTTCCCTTGGCATCGATGGATGCCCTCCGCTGTTATCTCTGTCTGTCTGTTTGAGAACAGTCTGAAAGGAATTTCAGCCCTGTCTATCTAGGTAGTAACTTACTATATTATATAGGTTCAACTGGGAATTCAGAGGTGGGGAGGTCTGGTTAGGTTTAGGGTTAAGCCAGCTTTAAAAGTAACTTTAGGTTTAGGCGTGTGGTTGTGGTTGAGGCTAGGGTTAGTGTTGTGGTTGTGGTTAGGGTTCAACCGGATGTGGACATTAAGTTAGGGTTAGGGTTAGGGTAGTGGTTGAGGCTAGGGTTAGAGTTGTCGTTGAGGCTAGGGTTAGAGTTGTCGTTGTGGCTAGGGTTAGAGTTGTCGTTGAGGCTAGGGTTAGAGTTGTCGTTGAGGCTAGGGTTAGAGTTGTCGTTGAGGCTAGGGTTAGAGTTGTCGTTGAGGCTAGGGTTATAGTTATCGTTGAGGCTAGGTTTAGAGTTGTTGTTGAGGCTAGGGTTAAAGTTATTGTTGAGGCTAGGGTTAGAGTTGTCGTTGAGGCTAGGGTTAGAGTTTTCGTAGAGGATAGGGTTAGAGTTATCGTTGAGGCTAGGGTTAGAGTTATCGTTGAGGCTAGGTTTAGAGTTGTCGTTGAGGCTAGGGTTAGAGTAGACGTTGAGGCTAGGGTTAGAGTTGTCGTTGAGGCTAGGGTTAGAGTTGTCGTTGAGGCTAGGGTTAGAGTTGTCGTTGAGGCTAGGGTTAGAGTTATCGTTGAGGCTAGGGTTAGAGTTATCGTTGAGGCTAGGTTTAGAGTTATCGTTGAGGCTAGGGTTAGAGTTATCGTTGAGGCTAGGGTTAGAGTTATTGTTGAGGCTAGGGTTAGAGTTGTCGTTGAGGCTAGGTTTAGAGTTATCGTTGAGGCTAGGGTTAGGGTAGTGGTTGGGGCTAGGGTTAGAGTTGTCGTTGAGGCTAGGGTTAGAGTTATCGTTGAGGCTAGGGTTAGAGTTATCGTTGAGGCTAGGGTTAGAGTTATCGTTGAGGCTAGGGTTAGAGTTGTCGTTGAGGCTAGGGTTAGAGTAGTCGTTGAGCCTAGGGTTAGAGTTGTCGTTGAGGCTAGGGTTAGAGTTGTCGTTGAGGCTAGGGTTAGAGTTATCGTTGAGGCTAAGGTTAGAGTAGTCGTTGAGGCTAGGTTTAGAGTTGTCGTTGAGGCTAGGGTTAGAGTTATCGTTGAGCCTAGGGTTAGAGTTATCGTTGAGGCTAGGGTTAGAGTTGTCGTTGAGGCTAGGGTTAGAGTTATCGTTGAGCCTAGGGTTAGAGTAATGGTTGAGGCTAGGGTTAGAGTTGTCGTTGAGGCTAGGTTTAGAGTTATCGTTGAGGCTAGGGTTAGGGTAGTGGTTGGGGCTAGGGTTAGAGTTGTCGTTGAGGCTAGGGTTAGAGTTATCGTTGAGGCTAGGGTTAGAGTTATCGTTGAGGCTAGGGTTAGAGTTATCGTTGAGGCTAGGGTTAGAGTTGTCGTTGAGGCTAGGGTTATAGTTATCGTTGAGGCTAGGGTTAGAGTTGTCGTTGAGGCTAGGGTTAGAGTTGTCATTGAGGCTAGGGTTAGAGTTATCGTTGAGCCTAGGGTTAGAGTAATGGTTGAAGCTAGGGTTAGAGTTGTCGTTGAGCCTAGGGTTAGAGTTATCGTTGAGGCTAGGGTTAGAGTAGTCGTTGAGCCTAGGGTTAGAGTTGTCGTTGAGCCTAGGGTTAGAGTTGTCGTTGAGGCTAGGGTTAGAGTTATCGTTGAGGCTAGGGTTAGAGTAGTCGTTGAGGCTAGGTTTAGAGTTGTCGTTGAGGCTAGGGTTAGAGTTATCGTTGAGCCTAGGGTTAGAGTAATGGTTGAAGCTAGGGTTAGAGTTATCGTTGAGCCTAGGGTTAGAGTTATCGTTGAGGCTAGGGTTAGGGTAGTGGTTGAAGTTAGGGTTAGGGTAGTGATTAAGGCTAGGGTTAGGGTAGTGGTTGAAGTTAGTGTTAGAGTTGTCGTTGAAGCTAGGGTTAGGGTAGTGGTTGAGGCTCGGGTTAGAGTTGAGGTTGGGGTTAGTGTTGAGGCCAGGGTTAAGGTAGTGGTTGAGGCTAGGGTTAGGTTAATGGTTGAGGCCAGGGTTGTGATTGAGTGTTAGAGTTGAACCAGGATGTGGACATGAATCTGTTGGGTGAGTGATATCACAGCCACCAATCAGAGAGTAATATGAGCTGTCCATGGTAATGCATGACAACGAATAATAGGGATATTAATTAAATTCCTGTCCTTGGTTTGTGAGAACAACCTCTATAAGGCTGTACTTTATCAAATTAGGAAGGACAGTTTAGGCCCTGTCAACACTATGTGTGTGTGCGCACGTGTGTGTGTGTGCCAGTGTTTTATCCATGGGGAAATGGAGAGGTGTGACAGAAAAACAAGTGAGGGATTATAGAGAAATGGAAATCGTGAGACATGGAAAGAGAGAGAGAGCCAATTCAGAGAGGGATGAGGGATAGATTAATGGATACTCAAACATGGGTGTTTCCTGTCACCAGTTGCCAGTAGCAACGCATCCATGTCAAATGTAACATACAGTATTTAGTGAATTATTCATTATGATGGTGATTGATAATTCATTAGTACATACAGTACACACAAACATGCTCTCTATCACATTTATCTGAGTGGTAGTGGTTAGCTCCACCAGCTTGAGTGGGTATAGAAGAAATCTGTTCCTTTAGGGGTCAATACACACACACACACTGGGCCAAAACGGTTAACGTCAGACGAACGTCGGACTAGCGTCAGACCCGCCACTTTGAATCAGGCCTCTCCCTTTCAGTCTGCGACTTTGTAACTCCCCCCGAGGTGTGGGGAAACACACACACACACACACGCACACACATAAACACACATTACAATACACACACATACACACATACATCTGCTCCTGCTACGCCCTCTGGTGTTCATCCGATGTGGTCTTGACCTGAAGTTAGTCCCCCTGTACACTCTCTCTCCCTCTCTGTGTGGTTGGAGACAGGTGTGCTGGAGACAGAGCATATCCCTACCAGCAGCAACTCGTTCCATAATCAAGACCTCTACAAATACTCAGTCCTGCCACTTCCACTCTGCCAGATCGTAATCTCTGCTCATTACCGCTCTGTCTCTGGCTCCTGTCTCCTGTTCCACATCTCACCACCCAACTACCTTGCTCTGGATTTTACTTACCACCACTACCTTGGACTCCCCTCAGGTCCTGTTTACCCTGTTCTACTCAGCCAACTCCAACCTCAGTCTCCACATCTCACCACCACAACCTTGGACTCCCCTCAGGTCCTGTTTACCCTGTTCTACTCAGCCAACTCCAACCTCAGTCTCCACATCTCACCACCACAACCTTGGACTCCCCTCAGGTCCTGTTTACCCTGTTCTACTCAGCCAACTCCAACCTCAGTCTCCATCTCACCACCACAACCTTGGACTCCCCTCAGGTCCTGTTTACCCTGTTCTACTCAGCCAACTCCAACCTCAGTCTCCACATCTGGTTTTTCTGCAACTCATCCAAGCTTCCCCGGACCTGCACTCCACATCTCCCTGTGTAACAATACATATTTTGGTTCATTCATCCCTGTTTCCTCATCCGAGTCTGCTCTAATTGGTAGATTTGGATGGAAAACACTCTAAAGTTTCTAAAACTGTTAACATAATGTCTGTGAGTATAACAGAACAAAAGGACAATTTGTGATGTTTCTGGGACATTTTGGAGTGACAACAGAAGACGATCTTCAAAGGTAAGACATTTATTATATCGTGATTTCTGACTTTTGTGTCGCCACCTGCCTGGTTGAAAATTATTTTAATGTGTTTGCATGCGGGGTGCTGTCCTCAGATAATCACATGGTCTGCTTTTGCCGTAAAGCCTTTTTGAAATCTGACACTGCGGCTGGATTAACAAGAAGTTAAGCTTTATTTTGATGTATTACACTTACATTTTCGTGAATCTTGAATATTGATATTTCTGTAGTTTTAATTTGGCGCTCTGCAATTTTACTGGATGTTGTCAAATCGATCCCGCTAAAGGGACTGGCACGGGAAGGGATCACTAACAGGTTCTTAACATATATATATATATATATACACACACACACACACACACACATACATACATACATACATACATACATACATACATACATACATACATACATTTACACACAGACACATACAGTGGGGAGAACAAGTATTTGATAAACTGCCGAATTTTGCAGGTTTTCCTACTTACAAAGCATGTAGAGGTCTGCAATTTTTTATCAGACACGGAGACGGAATCTAAAACAAAAATCCAGAAAATCACAAAATATGATTTTTAAGTAATTAATTTGCATGTTATTGCATGAGAGAGAGGAAGAGGGGGACAGTGTGGGGAGGAGAGAAAAAGGGGGGAGGAGAGGAAGAGGGGGACAGTAGGGGGGAGAGGAAGAGGGGGACAGTGGGGGAGGAGAGGAAGAATGGGGGAGAGGAAAAGGGGTATGCTGGGGGGGTAGGGATGAAGAGGGGGACAGTGGAGGGGAGGAGAGGAAGAGGGGGACAGTGGTGGGGAGAGAGGAAAATAGGGACCGTGAGGAGGAAGAGAGTAAGAGGGGGACATTGGGGGGGAGAAGAGGAACAGGAGGGAGGAGAGGAAGAGGTGGACAGTGGGGGGGGAAGAGGTGGACAGTGGGGGGGGGGAGGAAGAGGTGGACAGTGGGGGGAGAGGAAGAGGGGGACAGTGGGGGAGAGGAAGAGGTGGACAATGAGGGGGAAAGGAAGAGGAAGGCAGTGGGGGGGGAGAAAGAGGTGGAATGTGGGGGGAGAGGAAGTGGTTGACAGTGGGGGGGAGGAAGAGTGGGACAGTGGGGGGAGAGGAAGAGGGGGACAGTGGGGGAGAGGAAGAGGTGGACAATGGGGGGAGAGGAAGAGGAAGGCAGTCGGGGGGAAGGAAGAGGTGGAAAGTGGGGGGAGAGGAAGAGGTGGAGAGTGGGGGGGAGGAAGAGGTGGACAGTGGGGGGAGAGGAAGAGGGGGACAGTGGGGGGAGAGGAAGAGGTGGACAGTGGGGGGGAAGAGGTGGATAGTGGGGGGAGAGGAAGAGGAAGGCAGTGGGGGGGAGAGGAAGACAGTGGGGTGAGAGGAAGAAGGGGACAGTGGAGGGAGAGGAAGAGGAAGACAGTGGGGGGAGAGGAAGAGGTGGACAGTGGGGGGGAGAGAAAGAAGGGGACAGTGGGGGGAAAGGAAGAGGTGGACAGTGGGGGGGAGAGGAAGAGGTGGACAGTGGGGGAAGAGGTGGATAGTGGGGGGGGGGAGGTGGACAGTGGGGGAAGAGATGGATAGTGGGGGGGGGGGAGAGGTGGACAGTGGGGGGAGAGGAAGAAGGGGACAGTGGGGGGAGAGGAAGGGGGGACAGTGGGAGGGGGAGAGGAAGGGGGGACAGGGGGAGAGGAAGAGGTGAACCGTGGGGGGAGAGGAAGAGGGGGACAGTGGGGGGAGAGGAAGGGGGGACAGTGGGAGGGGGAGAGGAAGGGGGGTACAGTGGGAGGGGGAGGAAGAGGGGGACAGTGGGACTACTAACTGTAGATGAGAATACTTTATGCTAACTGTAGATGAGAACACTTGATGCTAACTGTAGATGAGAACACTTGATGCTAACTGTAGATGAGAATACTTTATGCTAACTGTAGACGAGAACACTTGATGCTAACTGTAGATGAGAACACTTGATGCTAACTGTAGATGAGAACACTTGATGCTAACTGTAGATGAGAACACTTGATGCTAACTGTAGATGGGAATACTTGATGCTAACTGTAGATGAGAAGACTTTATGCTAACTGTAGATGAGAACACTTGAAGCTAACTGTAGATGAGAACACTTGATGCTAACTGTAGATGAGAAGACTTTATGCTAACTGTAGATGAGAAGACTTGATGCTAACTGTAGATGAGAACACTTGATGCTAACTGTAGATGAGAAGACTTTATGCTAACTGTAGATGAGAACACTTGAAGCTAACTGTAGATGAGAACACTTGATGCTAACTGTAGATGAGAAGACTTTATGCTAACTGTAGATGAGAAGACTTGATGCTAACTGTAGATGAGAACACTTGATGCTAACTGTAGATGAGAATACTTGATGCTAACTGTAGATGAGAAGACTTGATGCTAACTGTAGATGAGAAGACTTTATGCTAACTGTAGATGAGAACACTTGATGCTATTACTATAGATGGCGATGCACGATACGTCCAGTATAGAATATTACGAAGAGTTTTCCTCCCACTAGACAGAGGAAGGCTATACAGCTGAGGGATGTCTGCTCTTTTCCTGTTAACACACACACACACACACACACACACACACACACACACACACACACACACACACACACACACACACACACACACACAGATAAACAGATACAGGTTACAGAGAAAGGTTCATAAGTCATGTGATAACTCATTTACATAAAGGGAGAACAGGAAAATAGGTTCCCGTTCCTCTCCTTCTCTCACTCATATCCATACTCTGTTTACTTCCCCTCCTCCCACTCCTTTTTCCTCCCGTTTCTAGTTCAAAAGGTCAAAAAACATCAAACCCCCATAAATTCCAACAATTCCGTCAAACAGCCTGATGCTAAACTTCCTCCAGCCCTACATGACCTTTATATGACCTCTAAACATCTCTCTGACCTTCCCGTCTCAGCTGCAACAGCAGAGCTGTGCATGTGAGAATGAGAGAGGGGAAGAGAGTACTGTCCAAAAGTCTAGGGACAATCTTGTTTTCATGTTGATGGCTGGTGTACATACTCTGTTACCACCCAACACTGTCACAGGAAGGGAGGAAGAGGTGATATTAAACCTATAGGTGCACTCTGGGTAATATAATTCATGTGGTAAGGCTCTTTTGATCTCAGACCTACAATAACAAGAAGATGTTGACTGGAGCATCATTTGCTATCCTGGATATCCTCATATCGACCTTGTCATGCATACACTCATCACATTAGGTGAAATTAGGTGACCCACTCCTGCAGGTTCATGCTGTACAACATCCGTAGGGGACAACCCTACCTCACGCAGGAAGAGGCACAGGTTCTAATCCAGGCACTTGTCCTCTCCCGTCTGGTCTACAGCAACTCACTGTTGGCTGGGCTCCCTGCTTGTGCCATCAAACCCCTGCAACCAGCATGCCTGGTTTTCAACCTTCCCAAGTTCTCTCATGTCACCCCGCTCCTCCACACACTCCACTGGCTTCCAGCTTAAGCTCCTATCCACTACAATACCATGGTGCTTACCAACGGAACAGGAAGAGGAACTGCTCTCCCTACCTTCAGGCTATGCTCAAACCCTACACCCTAACCTGAGCACTCTGTTCTGCCACCTCAGGTCTCTTTGCCCCTCAGCTCCCGCTCAGCCCAGACCAAGCTTTTCCTGTACTGACACCCCAATGGTGGAACTAGCTTCCCCCTGAAGCAAGGACAGCAGAGTCCCTGCCCATCTTCCAAAAATATCTGAAACCCTACCTCTTCAAAAAGTATCTTAAATAATCCTCCTCCTTACCTCGACCCCCCTTCTAGCTCTGACTCTACTGACAGCTAGTTATTGTTATTGAGGATTGTCCTTGAGATAGCGAGGTTGTCCCACCTAGCTACCGCAAGATGAATGCACAAACTTTAAGTCACTCTATATAAGAGTGTCTGCTAAATTACTAAAATGTAAATGTAAAATGTGATGTGAAACTTCTCTGCATAAAGACAGAAAGATACTGGCCTTTATTGCTCCAATATTCCACTAATAACTAACACAAGGTTACAGTTCAAGGTCAGAGCAGGCAGATAACCAGCTAGACTGAAACACTGTCACAGTGAAAGTGCTATGGGAGAAATATGTGCAGACCATTTTGTTTCTATAACCTTGCTGTTCCCACACCCCCTCACAACAACACCCTCACCTCCTGGTCACACTCTGGGATCTCTGTGTCACAAAGGCTCATGAGTAAAGAAATAAAGGGGGGGGGGGGGGGGGGAGTCGAACTGCATCACAGAGCGCCGCAAGGGCTCTTAGAAAACAAACACATACACACACGTACACTCTGTCTCTCTCTCTCTCTCTCTCTCTCTCACTCTGTCTCTCTCTCTCTATGTCTCTGTCTCTCTCTCTCTCTGTCTCTATCTCTCTCTGTCTCTCTCTCTCTGTCTCTCTCTCTCTGTCTCTCTCTCTCTCTGTCTCTCTCTCTCTCTCTCTCTCTCTGTCTCTCTCTCTGTCTCTCTCTCTCTATGTCTCTGTCTCTCTGTCTCTGTCTCTCTGTCTCTCTCTATGTCTCTGTCTCTCTGTCTCTGTCTCTCTCTCTCTCTGTCTCTCTCTCTCTCTGTCTCTCTCTCTCTGTCTCTCTCTATCTCTCTCTCTGTCTCTCTCTCGCTCCCTCTCTGTCTCTCTCTCTCTCTCTCTCTCTCTCTCTGTCTCTCTATCTCTCTCTGTCTCTGTCTCTCTCTCTCTCTCTGTCTCTCTCTGTCTCTGTCTCTCTCTGTCTCTCTTCCGTTCTCTCTCTCTGTCTCTCTCTCTCTGTCTCTCTCACTTTCACTCGCTCTCTCTCTTTCACTGATGGGGAGAAAGGGCTAGGAAATGAGAGGGGGGAATGCTTTCTTCTGCGGGAATCTGACTGGATAGTGAGTCTCATAGAATATTCACATGACGGCAAACCATCACACACATGGAAACCTCATCTGCCATACGGCATGTCATACCTGTCATATAACCTATATTATCCATCCAGACATCTGGGTGTCATATAACCTATATTATCCATCCAGACATCTGGGTGTCATATAACCTATATTATCCATCCAGACATCTGGGTGTCATATAACCTATATTATCCATCCAGACATCTGAGTGTCATATAACACATATTAACCATCCAGACATCTGGGTGTCATATAACCTATATTATCCATCCAGACATCTGGGTGTCATATAACCTATATTATCCATCCAGACATCTGAGTGTCATATAACCTATATTATCCATCCAGACATCTGAGTGTCATATAACCTATATTATCCATCCAGACATCTGGGTGTCATATTACCTATATTATCCATCCAGACATCTGGGTGTCATATAACCTATATTATCCATCCAGACATCTGGGTGTCATATAACCTATATTATCCATCCAGACATCTGGGTGTCATATAACCTATATTATCCATCCAGACATCTGGGTGTCATATAACCTATATTATCCATCCAGACATCTGGGTGTCATATAACCTATATTATCCATCCAGACATCTGGGTGTCATATAACCTATATTATCCATCCAGACATCTGGGTGTCATATAACCTATATTATCCATCCAGACATCTGAGTGTCATATAACACATATTATCCATCCAGACATCTGGGTGTCATATAACCTATATTATCCATCCAGACATCTGAGTGTCATATAACACATATTATCCATCCAGACATCTGGGTGTCATATAACCTATATTATCCATCCAGACATCTGGGTGTCATATAACCTATATTATCCATCCAGACATCTGGGTGTCATATAACCTATATTATCCATCCAGACATCTGGGTGTCATATAACCTATATTATCCATCCAGACATCTGGGTGTCATATAACCTATATTATCCATCCAGACATCTGAGTGTCATATAACACATATTATCCATCCAGACATCTGGGTGTCATATAACCTATATTATCCATCCAGACATCTGGGTGTCATATAACCTATATTATCCATCCAGACATCTGAGTGTCATATAACCTATATTATCCATCCAGACATCTGAGTGTCATATAACCTATATTATCCATCCAGACATCTGGGTGTCATATAACCTATATTATCCATCCAGACATCTGGGTGTCATATAACCTATATTATCCATCCAGACATCTGGGTGTCATATAACCTATATTATCCATCCAGACATCTGGGTGTCATATAACCTATATTATCCATCCAGACATCTGGGTGTCATATAACCTATATTATCCATCCAGACATCTGGGTGTCATATAACCTATATTATCCATCCAGACATCTGGGTGTCATATAACCTATATTATCCATCCAGACATCTGGGTGTCATATAACCTATATTATCCATCCAGACATCTGAGTGTCATATAACACATATTATCCATCCAGACATCTGGGTGTCATATAACCTATATTATCCATCCAGACATCTGAGTGTCATATAACACATATTATCCATCCAGACATCTGGGTGTCATATAACCTATATTATCCATCCAGACATCTGGGTGTCATATAACCTATATTATCCATCCAGACATCTGGGTGTCATTTAACCTATATTATCCATCCAGACATCTGGGTGTCATTTAACCTATATTATCCATCCAGACATCTGGGTGTCATATAACACATATTATCCATCCAGACATCTGGGTGTCATATAACCTATATTATCCATCCAGACATCTGGGTGTCATATAACCTATATTATTCATCCAGACATCTGAGTGTCATATAACACATATTATCCATCCAGACATCTGGGTGTCATATAACCTATATTATCCATCCAGACATCTGGGTGTCATATAACCTATATTATCCATCCAGACATCTGGGTGTCATATAACCTATATTATCCATCCAGACATCTGGGTGTCATTTAACCTATATTATCCATCCAGACATCTGGGTGTCATATAACCTATATTATCCATCCAGACATCTGGGTGTCATATAACCTATATTATCCATCCAGACATCTGGGTGTCATTTAACCTATATTATCCATCCAGACATCTGGGTGTCATATAACCTATATTATCCATCCAGACATCTGAGTGTCATATAACACATATTATCCATCCAGACATCTGGGTGTCATATAACCTATATTATCCATCCAGACATCTGAGTGTCATATAACACATATTATCCATCCAGACATCTGGGTGTCATATAACCTATATTATCCATCCAGACATCTGGGTGTCATATAACCTATATTATCCATCCAGACATCTGGGTGTCATATAACCTATATTATCCATCCAGACATCTGGGTGTCATATAACCTATATTATCCATCCAGACATCTGGGTGTCATATAACCTATATTATCCATCCAGACATCTGGGTGTCATATAACCTATATTATCCATCCAGACATCTGGGTGTCATATAACCTATATTATCCATCCAGACATCTGGGTGTCATATAACCTATATTATCCATCCAGACATCTGGGTGTCATATAACCTATATTATCCATCCAGACATCTGGGTGTCATATAACCTATATTATCCATCCAGACATCTGGGTGTCATATAACCTATATTATCCATCCAGACATCTGGGTGTCATATAACCTATATTATCCATCCAGACATCTGGGTGTCATATAACCTATATTATCCATCCAGACATCTGGGTGTCATATAACCTATATTATCCATCCAGACATCTGGGTGTCATATAACCTATATTATCCATCCAGACATCTGGGTGTCATATAACCTATATTATCCATCCAGACATCTGGGTGTCATATAACCTATATTATCCATCCAGACATCTGGGGTCATATAACCTATATTATCCATCCAGACATCTGGGTGTCATATAACCTATATTATCCATCCAGACATCTGGGTGTCATATAACCTATATTATCCATCCAGACATCTGGGTGTCATATAACCTATATTATCCATCCAGACATCTGGGTGTCATATAACCTATATTATCCATCCAGACATCTGGGTGTCATATAACCTATATTATCCATCCAGACATCTGGGTGTCATATAACCTATATTATCCATCCAGACATCTGGGTGTCATATAACCTATATTATCCATCCAGACATCTGGGTGTCATATAACCTATATTATCCATCCAGACATCTGGGTGTCATATAACCTATATTATCCATCCAGACATCTGGGTGTCATATAACCTATATTATCCATCCAGACATCTGGGTGTCATATAACCTATATTATCCATCCAGACATCTGGGTGTCATATAACCTATATTATCCATCCAGACATCTGGGTGTCATATAACCTATATTATCCATCCAGACATCTGGGTGTCATATAACCTATATTATCCATCCAGACATCTGGGTGTCATATAACCTATATTATCCATCCAGACATCTGGGTGTCATATAACCTATATTATCCATCCAGACATCTGGGTGTCATATAACCTATATTATCCATCCAGACATCTGGGTGTCATATAACCTATATTATCCATCCAGACATCTGGGTGTCATATAACCTATATTATCCATCCAGACATCTGGGTGTCATATAACCTATATTATCCATCCAGACATCTGGGTGTCATATAACCTATATTATCCATCCAGACATCTGGGTGTCATATAACCTATATTATCCATCCAGACATCTGGGTGTCATATAACCTATATTATCCATCCAGACATCTGGGTGTCATATAACCTATATTATCCATCCAGACATCTGGGTGTCATAACCTATATTATCCATCCAGACATCTGGGTGTCATATAACCTATATTATCCATCCAGACATCTGGGTGTCATATAACCTATATTATCCATCCAGACATCTGGGTGTCATATAACCTATATTATCCATCCAGACATCTGGGTGTCATATAACCTATATTATCCATCCAGACATCTGGGTGTCATATAACCTATATTATCCATCCAGACATCTGGGTGTCATATAACCTATATTATCCATCCAGACATCTGGGTGTCATATAACCTATATTATCCATCCAGACATCTGGGTGTCATATAACCTATATTATCCATATCTGGGTGTCATATATTATCCATCCAGACATCTGGGTGTCATATAACCTATATTATCCATCCAGACATCTGGGTGTCATATAACCTATATTATCCATCCAGACATCTGGGTGTCATATAACCTATATTATCCATCCAGACATCTGGGTGTCATATAACCTATATTATCCATCCAGACATCTGGGTGTCATATAACCTATATTATCCATCCAGACATCTGGGTGTCATATAACCTATATTATCCATCCAGACATCTGGGTGTCATATAACCTATATTATCCATCCAGACATATTGAGTGTCATATAACCTATATTATCCATCCAGACATCTGGGTGTCATATAACCTATATTATCCATCCAGACATCTGGGTGTCATATAACCTATATTATCCATCCAGACATCTGGGTGTCATATAACCTATATTATCCATCCAGACATCTGGGTGTCATATAACCTATATTATCCATCCAGACATCTGGGTGTCATATAACCTATATTATCCATCCAGACATCTGGGTGTCATATAACCTATATTATCCATCCAGACATCTGGGTGTCATATAACCTATATTATCCATCCAGACATCTGGGTGTCATATAACCTATATTATCCATCCAGACATCTGAGTGTCATATAACCTATATTATCCATCCAGACATCTGGGTGTCATATAACCTATATTATCCATCCAGACATCTGAGTGTCATATAACCTATATTATCCATCCAGACATCTGGGTGTCATATAACCTATATTATCCATCCAGACATCTGGGTGTCATATAACCTATATTATCCATCCAGACATCTGGGTGTCATATAACCTATATTATCCATCCAGACATCTGGGTGTCATATAACCTATATTATCCATCCAGACATCTGGGTGTCATATAACCTATATTATCCATCCAGACATCTGGGTATCATATAACCTATATTATCCATCCAGACATCTGGGTGTCATATAACCTATATTATCCATCCAGACATCTGGGTGTCATATAACCTGCATCATTGGTTCCGACTTAGAATATGTGGACAACTACACATACCTAGGTTTCTGGCTAGACTGTAAACTCTCCTTCCAGTCATATTAAGCATCTCCAATCCAAAATTAAATCTAAAATCGGCTTCCTATTTCACATTTGTTAATTTGTTAATAATTATGTATTGCCTTACCTCCTTACTCCATTTGCACACACTGCATATAGATTTTTCTATTGTGTTATTGACTGTATGTTTGTTTACTCCATGTGTAACTCTGTGTTGTTTGTGTCGCACTGCTTTGCTTTATCTTGGCCAGGTCGCAGTTGTAAATGAGAACTTGTTTTCAACTGGCCTACCTGGTTAAATAAAAAATCTGAAGATATGAGTATCATAGAACCTACATTATCCATACAGACATTTAAGTGTCATAGAACCTGCATTATCTCTAGATATTTGAGTGTCATATACAATTTACATTATCCATTCAGTTATCTGAATTGTATTATTTTATTTTTTTCATCTTTATTTAATCAGGTTGGCCAGTTGAAAACAAGTTCTCATTTACAACTACGACCTGGCCAAGATAAAGCAAAGCAAAGCAGTGCAACACAAACAACAACACTGTCAGAGTTGTGTGTATAGGTGGCAGGGAAGTCAGGAGCAGGAGAATCAAACTGAGTGTAATGGAGTTATTTAATAACAATAAACGAAACATACTCCAAACACTAAATATAACAAACAAAGTGGGTACGAGGGTCCGTCGCACACCAATACAAAAACAACACAACCCTGAAATGAAATGTTTCTTGAAATTCTCGATTATCGTGAATTTATCATAAAACCATCATAAAAATTATCTCTAGATATTTGAGTGTCATAGAACCTACCTTATCCATACAGATACAGTGCCTTGCGAAAGTATTCGGCCCCCTTGAACTTTGCGACCTTTTGCCACATTTCAGGCTTCAAACATAAAGATATAAAACTGCATTTGTTTGTGAAGAATCAACAACAAGTGGGACACAATCATGAAGTGGAACGACATTTATTGGATATTTCAAACTTTTTTAACAAATCAAAAACTGAAAAATTGGGCGTGCAAAATTATTCAGCCCCCTTAAGTTAATACTTTGTGGCGCCACCTTTTGCTGCGATTACAGCTGTAAGTCGCTTGGGGTATGTCTCTATCAGTTTTGCACATCGAGAGACTGACATTTTTTCCCATTCCTCCTTGCAAAACAGCTCGAGCTCAGTGAGGTTGGATGGAGAGCATTTGTGAACAGCAGTTTTCAGTTCTTTCCACAGATTCTCGATTGGATTCAGGTCTGGACTTTGACTTGGCCATTCTAACACCTGGATATGTTTATTTTTGAACCATTCCATTGTAGATTTTGCTTTATGTTTTGGATCATTGTCTTGTTGGAAGACAAATCTCCGTCCCAGTCTCAGGTCTTTTGCAGACTCCATCAGGTTTTCTTCCAGAATGGTCCTGTATTTGGCTCCATCCATCTTCCCATCAATTTTAACCATCTTCCCTGTCCCTGCTGAAGAAAAGCAGGCCCAAACCATGATGCTGCCACCACCATGTTTGACAGTGGGGATGGTGTGTTCAGGGTGATGAGCTGTGTTGCTTTTACGCCAAACGTAACGTTTTGCATTGTTGCCAAAAAGTTCAATTTTGGTTTCATCTGACCAGAGCACCTTCTTCCACATGTTTGGTGTGTCTCCCAGCTGGCTTGTGGCAAACTTTAAACAACACTTTTTATGGATATCTTTAAGAAATGGCTTTCTTCTTGCCACTCTTCCATAAAGGCCAGATTTGTGCAATATACGACTGATTGTTGTCCTATGGACAGAGCCTCCCACCTCAGCTGTAGATCTCTGCAGTTCATCCAGAGTGATCATGGGCCTCTTGGCTGCATCTCTGATCAGTCTTCTCCTTGTATGAGCTGAAAGTTTAGAGGGACGGCCAGGTCTTGGTAGATTTGCAGTGGTCTGATACTCCTTCCATTTCAATATTATCGCTTGCACAGTGCTCCTTGGGATGTTTAAAGCTTGGGAAATCTTTTTGTATCCAAATCCGGCTTTAAACTTCTTCACAACAGTATCTCAGACCTGCCTGGTGTGTTCCTTGTTCTTCATGATGCTCTCTGCGCTTTTAACGGACCTCTGAGACTATCACAGTGCAGGTGCATTTATATGGAGACTTGATTACACACAGGTGGATTGTATTTATCATCATTAGTCATTTAGGTCAACATTGGATCATTCAGAGATCCTCACTGAACTTCTGGAGAGAGTTTGCTGCACTGAAAGTAAAGGGGCTGAATAATTTTGCACGCCCAATTTTTCAGTTTTTGATTTGTTAAAAAAGTTTGAAATATCCAATAAATGTCGTTCCACTTCATGATTGTGTCCCACTTGTTGTTGATTCTTCACAAAAAAATACAGTTTTATATCTTTATGTTTGAAGCCTGAAATGTGGCAAAAGGTCGCAAAGTTCAAGGGGGCCGAATACTTTCGCAAGGCACTGTATCTGAATGTCGTATAACCTACATTATTCATACAGATATCTGAGCGTCATTTAACCTACATTATCTCTAGAGATCTGAGTGTCATATAACCTACATTATTCATACAGATATCTGAGTATCATTTAACCTACATTATCTCTAGATATCTGAGTGTCATATAATCTACATTATCCATACAGGTATCTGAATATCATTTAACCTACATTATCACTAGATATCTGAGTGTCATATAACCTACATTATCCATACAGATATCTGAGTATCATTTAACGTACATTATCTCTAGATATCTGAGTGTCATATAACCTACATTATCCATACAGATATCTGAGTATCATTTAACCTACATTATCTCTAGAGATCTGAGTGTCATATAACCTACATTATTCATACAGATATCTGAGTATCATTTAACGTACATTATCTCTAGATATCTGAGTGTCATATAACCTACATTATCCATACAGGTATCTGAATATCCTTTAACCTACATTATCACTAGATATCTGAGTGTCATATAACCTACATTATCCATACAGATATCTGAGTATCATGTAACCTACATTATCTCTAGATATCTGAGTGTCATATAACCTACATTATCCATACAGATATCTGAGTATCATTTAACCTACATTATCTCTAGATATCTGAGTGTCATATAACCTACATTATCCATACAGGTATCTGAATATCCTCTTACCTACATTATCACTAGATATCTGAGTGTCATATAACCTACATTATCCATACAGATATCTGAGTATCATGTAACCTACATTATCTCTAGATATCTGAGTGTCATATAACCTACATTATTCATACAGATATCTGAGTATCATTTAACCTACATTATCTCTAGATATCTGAGTGTCATATAACCTACATTATCCATACAGACATACAGTACATTCGGAATGTATTCAGACTCCTTGATTTTTCCACATTTTGTTACATTACAGCCTTATTCTAAAGTTGATTAAAAAAAAAATCCTCATCAATCTACACACAATACCCCATAATGACGAAGCTAAAAACTGGTATTTATTTATTGTTGTAAATGTATTAAAACAAATGAACTTAAATATCACATCTACCTAAGTATTCAGAAACTAAATGTGGTCTGAATACTTTCTGAATGCACTGTATGAGTGCTCAAGTTCTTTCCCAGGACAGTCGCTCGCACCATAAAGTAAATAAGTAGAAATTGTTTATTTTACTGTGACTTACTGTGAAGCACCTGTTTGTTCCTCTTTTTACAGGCTGGGCTGCAGTGTCTTGTACACCTTGTTCTAACTCTTGCCTGCAGCGGCCCATAGCAGACACGGTCTCCTCCTCTCTAGATGCTGACATAAATAAAGATAGCATCTCCATTGGGAGTCGTCATCCAGACCACAGTCACACACACAAAGTCACAGCAGTCGCACACAGTCAGTGGTAAATCATGGTAATACCAGTGACATTGCTGTCACTCACTGTAACTTCATTTTGCTGTGACAGCCCCGGTCTGTAAACAAGACAACCTTTGTTTGCGTGTGTGATGGGGGGTGAGGGGGTCCCATTTAATCTCCATTAACATGTCACATATGCTCAGGCAGTCCAGTAACACACACACACACACAATATGAATATATTTTATATGTTTATCTTTAACTCTGCATTGCTGGAAAAGGACCCATACGTAAGCATTTCACTGTTAGTCTATACCTGTTGTCTACGAAGCATGAGACAAATAACATTTGATTTGATTTGATTTGACACACACTACAAATACACCCAGTGCTAGCCTCCATAGTTACAGTGTTGGGTGTGAAATATTTAACCTCAGCCAGGCAATTCGTGTAATGGATTACTATCTGCATATGCAGTAGGAAGGAAGGCAGGGAGGGAGGGAGGGAGGAGAGACAGGGATGGAAAGATAGATGAGATGGGAGAGAGGAGGGGTGGAGAGAAGGGGGTGGAGAGATGGGGAGAGGAGGGGTGGAGAGAGGGGAGAGAAGGGGGTGGAGAGAAGGGGGACAGGAGGGGTGGAGAGATGGGGGAGAGGAGGGGTGGAGAGAGTAGGAGAGAAGGGGGTGGAGAGATGGGGGAGAGGAGGGGTGGAGAGATGGGGGAGAGGAGGGGTGGAGAGAGGGGGAGAGAAGGGGGTGGAGAGATGGGGGAGAGAAGGGGTGGAGAGATGGGGGAGAGGAGGGGTGGAGAGAGGGGGAGAGAAGGGGGTGGAGAGAAGGGGGTGGAGAGATGGGGAGAGGAGGGGTGGAGAGAGGGGGAGAGGAGGGGTGGAGAGATGGGGAGAGGGGTGGAGAGATGGGGGAGAGGAGGGGTGGAGAGATGGGGGGAGAGGAGGGGTGGAGAGAGGGGGAGAGAAGGGGGAGAGAAGGGGGTGCAGAGATGGGGGAGAGGAGGGGTGGAGAGAAGGGGGTGGAGAGATGGGGGAGAGAAAGGGTGGAGAGATGGGGAGAGGAGGGGTGGAGAGAAGGGGGTGGAGAGATGGGGAGAGGAGGGGTGGAGAGAGGGGGAGAGAAGGGGGTCGAGAGATGGGGGAGAGGAGGGGTGGAGAGATGGGGGAGAGGAGGGGTGTAGAGAGGGGGAGAGAAGGGGGTGGAGAGATGGGGGAGAGGAGGGGTGGAGAGATGGGGAGAGGAGGGGTGGAGAGATGGGGAGAGGGGTGGAGAGATGGGGGAGAGGAGGGGTGGAGAGATGGGGAGAGGGGTGGAGAGATGGGGGAGAGGAGGGGTGGGGAGAGAAGGGGGAGAGAAGGGGATTGCAGAGATGGGGGAGAGGAGGGTTGGAGAGAAGGGGGTGGAGAGATGGGGGAGAGAAGGGGTGGAGAGATGGGGAGAGGAGGGGTGGAGAGAAGGGGGTGGAGAGATGGGGAGAGGAGGGGTGGAGAGAGGGGGAGAGAAGGGGGTGGAGAGAAGGGGGACAGGAGGGGTGGAGAGATGGGGGAGAGGAGGGGTGGAGAGAGTAGGAGAGAAGGGGGTGGAGAGATGGGGGAGAGGAGGGGTGGAGAGATGGGGGAGAGGAGGGGTGGGGAGAGAAGGGGGAGAGAAGGGGGTGCAGAGATGGGGGAGAGGAGGGTTGGAGAGAAGGGGGTGGAGAGATGGGGGAGAGAAGGGGTGGAGAGATGGGGAGAGGAGGGGTGGAGAGAAGGGGGTGGAGAGATGGGGAGAGGAGGGGTGGAGAGAGGGGGAGAGAAGGGGGTGGAGAGAAGGGGGACAGGAGGGGTGGAGAGATGGGGGAGAGGAGGGGTGGAGAGAGTAGGAGAGAAGGGGGTGGAGAGATGGGGGAGAGGAGGGGTGGAGAGATGGGGGAGAGGAGGGGTGGAGAGAGGGGGAGAGAAGGGGGTGGAGAGATGGGGGAGAGAAGGGGTGGAGAGATGGGGGAGAGGAGGGGTGGAGAGAGGGGGAGAGAAGGGGGTGGAGAGAAGGGGGTGGAGAGATGGGGAGAGGAGGGGTGGAGAGAGGGGGAGAGGAGGGGGTGGAGAGAAGGGGGACAGGAGGGGTGGAGAGATGGGGGAGAGGAGGGGTGGAGAGATGGGGGAGAGGAGGGGTGGAGAGATGGGGAGAGGGGTGGAGAGATGGGGGAGAGGAGGGGTGGAGAGATGGGGAGAGGGGTGGAGAGATGGGGAGAGGAGGGGTGGAGAGATGGGGGGAGAGGAGGGGTGGAGAGAGGGGGAGAGAAGGGGGAGAGAAGGGGGTGCAGAGATGGGGGAGAGGAGGGGTGGAGAGAAGGGGGTGGAGAGATGGGGGAGAGAAAGGGTGGAGAGATGGGGAGAGGAGGGGTGGAGAGAAGGGGGTGGAGAGATGGGGAGAGGAGGGGTGGAGAGAGGGGGAGAGAAGGGGGTGGAGAGAAGGGGGACGGGAGGGGTGGAGAGATGGGGGAGAGGAGGGGTGGAGAGATGGGGGAGAGGAGGGGTGGAGAGAGTGGGAGAGAAGGGGGTGGAGAGATGGGGGAGAGGAGGGGTGGAGAGATGGGGGAGAGGAGGGGTGTAGAGAGGGGGAGAGAAGGGGGTGGAGAGATGGGGGAGAGGAGGGGTGGAGAGATGGGGGAGAGGAGGGGTGGAGAGATGGGGAGAGGGGTGGAGAGATGGGGGAGAGGAGGGGTGGAGAGATGGGGAGAGGGGTGGAGAGATGGGGGAGAGGAGGGGGTGGAGAGATGGGGGAGAAGAGGGGTGGAGAGATGGGGGAGAGAAGGGGGTGGAGAGATATGGGAGAGAAGGGGGTGGAGAGATGGGGGAGAGGAGGGGTGGAGAGATGGGGAGAGGGGTGGAGAGATGGGGGAGAGGAGGGGTGGAGAGATGGGGAGAGGGGTGGAGAGATGGGGGAGAGAAGGGGGTGGAGAGATGGGGGAGAGGAGGGGTGGAGAGATGGGGGAGAGAAGGGGGTGGAGAGATATGGGAGAGAAGGGGGTGGAGAGATGGGGGAGAGGAGGGGTGGAGAGATGGGGGAGAGGAGGGGTGGAGAGATGGGGGAGAGGAGGGGTGGAGAGATGGGGGAGAGAAGGGGGTGGAGAGATGGGGGAGAGAAGGGAGTGGAGAGATGGGGGAGAGGAGTGGTGGAGAGATGGGGGAGAGGAGGGGTGGAGAGATGGGGGAGAGGAGGGGTGGAGAGATGGGGGAGAGAAGGGAGTGGAGAGATGGGGGAGAGGAGTGGTGGAGAGATGGGGGAGAAGAGGGGTGGAGAGATGGGGGAGAGGAGGGTGGAGAGATGGGGGAGAGGAGGGGTGGAGACATTCCCTATCTCTCCTTCAGTGGAGAACAAAGTGGAGAATTGTGGGAAACAGCACCACGGTAAGGATTGTAAGAAGGAAACAAAAGAGAGAATTACAATCTGTCATTCCTTCATCTCAGCGTTCTACAGTCATCAACTCATACAGACACAGCCTCCCCTAGCATCTAAGCGAGAGAGGGGGGAGGGGCTATGTTCACAAACACAAACAGACCCCACAGAGCCCCAGGACAGAAACACAATTAGACCCAAACAAATCATGAGAAAACAAAAATATAATTATTTGACACATTGGAAAGAATTAACAAAAAAATACATGTGCACTGGAACTGACCCAAACTTAAGGAAAGCTTTGACTATGTACAGACTCAATGAGCATTGCTATTGAGAAAGGCCGCCGTAGGCAGACCTGGCTCTCAAGAGAAGACAGGCTATGTGCTCACTGCCCACAAAATGAGGTGGAAACTGAGCTGCACTTCTTAACCTCCTGCCCAATGTATGACCATATTAGAGAGACATATTTCCCTCAGATTACACAGACCAACAAAGAATTTGAAAGCAAACCTGATTTTGATAAACTCCCATATCTAATGGGTGAAATTCCACAGTGTACCATAACAGCAGCAAGATTTGTGACCAGTTGCCACAAGAAAAGTGCAACCAGTGAAGAACAAACACCATTGTAAATACCACCTATATTTATGTTTATGTATACACTTTAACTAATAGCATATCATTACAACACTGTATATAGACATAATATGACATTTGAAATGTCTTTATTCTTTTGGAACTTGTGTTATCCAGGTTCATCTCTCTGTAGGTGATGGCTTTGTGAAGGAAGATTTCGGAATTGCTTCCGGTTGTTCCACCTCCACCTCTCTCTCTCTCTGTTCCTCCCCATCCCAACTCTTCACCTCTCTCTCTCTCTCTGTTCCTCCCCATCCCATCTCTTCACCTCTCTCTCTGTCCCATCCCATCTTTTCACCTCTCTCTCTCTGTCCCTCCCCATCCCATCTATTCACCTCTCTCTCTCTGTTCCTCCCCATCCCAACTCTTCACCTCTCTCTCTCTCTGTTCCTCCCCATCCCATCTCTTCACCTCTCTTTCTCTCCCTCTCTCGACAGACAGACAGACATACTGTACTGTCATCTCACTATCTACGCCATCATCTAAACTACATACGTCCTGCCTAGCTGTGTCACACCAACATTCATGTGAGCAGGGATCTCCAAGCAGAGAGAGATGCACACATTACACTCCCACCCCTTACCCCCTGGTGAAAATAGTAAAGGAATGACATTCTTTATTAAACATATATGCTGATTTTTATTTACAACTTATTTGACAGAGGATGCGCCTTACAACTCAGTTGTTGAACAGATGTCTACATGTCACAACCAGATGCATCAGCAGTGTTATTCATGGGCCTAGATGACTAATCATGATGTCAAATCATTTACCAAAAAGAGAAAAAAAGCCAACAGAAATGTGATCGTACTAAACTTGTGAATAATACCAAACAGTACAACATAGTATGATCTTTACAATTGAATATATCTCAAATATTGTACATATTTAATATAGCTATAGGCCTTTTTACATATAAGTTATTTTGTACAGAGTTTTATGCAATAACAGATCCACAGGTTATCTTACACATACTTCTCGCTCACACACTTTTTTACAGGTTATTTTCCATTGCGAAGTTCTTTGGTGTAGAACTCCAACACGGGACGGAGCGTTTGATTACGCTGCTGATTGGTGTAGAACTCCAACACGGGACGGAGCGTTTGATTACGCTGCTGATTGGTGTAGAACTCCAACACGGGACGGAGCGTTTGATTACGCTGCTGATTGGTGTAGAACTCCAACACGGGACGGAGCGTTTGATTACGCTGCTGATTGGTGTAGAACTCCAACACGGGACGGAGCGTTTGATTACGCTGCTGATTGGTGTAGAACTCCAACAACGGACGGAGCGTTTGATTACGCTGCTGATTGGTGTAGAACTCCAACACGGGACGAAGCGTTTGATTACGCTGCTGATTGGTGTAGAACTCCAACACGGGACGGAGCGTTTGATTACGCTGCTGATTGGTGTAGAACTCCAACACGGGACGGAGCGTTTGATTACGCTGCTGATTGGTGTAGAACTCCAACACGGGACGGAGCGTTTGATTACGCTGCTGATTGGTGTAGAACTCCAACACGGGACGGAGCGTTTGATTACGCTGCTGATTGAATGCTGGATGACGGACTGATTCTTTTGTTTCATTTATTATCTTTAATGCTTTAACCTCACAGCTAAATCAATGACATCATTTAAGAAGTTTCCAGGACAAGTATGTTTACAACAGTATTCGATTGAAGCCTGTCATTTCTTACTTGTAACAAGCCAATGTGTGTTTGTGTGTGTGAGAGAGAAATGGGGTTTGGGGACAGAGAGATCGGATCCTAAGGTTATTGCTCTAAAGACAGAGATATCTGGCAATGCATGTTTACTAATAGTATCAGTTGAGAAAAGAACAGAACAAAAACTATTGAAAATGAGCATCCCTTTCTCTCTTCCTCTGCCACTCCCTTCTTCCTAAATCCATGGACATTTGAATGTGTGATGCTGGTGTTTAGCTAGAGAGGGATGGGGGGGGGCATAAGAAAGGCCCTTGAATACGGAGAAGTTAGTGTAGACCAGACCACAATCCACCTTCCCTTTCTACCCCCCCCCCCCATGATTAGATGGATGGAGTGGGAGGATGGATGGAGGGGAGGATGAGCGGATGGCTGACTGGAGGGGGGAGGATGGATGGATGGATGGAGTGGGAGGATGGATGAGAGGGGGGAGGATGGGCAGAAGGCTGGCTGGAGGGGGGAGGATGGGCAGACGGCTGGCTGGAGGGGGGAGGATGGATGGATGGATGGAGGGGGGAGGATGGATGGATGGATGGATAAAGGGGGGTGGATGGATGGGGGAGGATGGGCGGACGGCTGGCTGGAGGGGGGAGGATGGATGGATGGATGGAGGGGGGAGGATGGGCAGACGGCTGGATGGAGGGGGGAGGATGGATGGATGGATGGAGAAGGGAGGATGGATGGGGGGTGGATGGAGGGGGGTGGATGGAGGATGGATGGATGGATGGAGGGGGGTGGATGTAGGGGAGAGGATGGATAGATGGAGGGGGGAGGATGCAGGGGGGAGGATGGATAGATGGAGGGGGGAGGATGGATGGATGGAGGGGGGAGGATGGATGGATGGAGGGGGGAGGATGGATAGATGGAGGGGGGAGGATAGATAGATGGAGGGGGGAGGATAGATAGATGGAGGGGGAGGATGGATGGATGGAGGGGGGAGGATGGATAGATGGAGGGGGGAGGATGGATGGATGGAGGGAGTGGGTGAATGGAGGGGGGAGGATGGATAGATGGAGGGGGGAGGATGGGCGGACGGCTGGCTGGAGGGGGGAGGATGGATGGATGGAGGGGGGAGGATGGATAGATGGAGGGGGGAGGATGGATGGATGGCTGGATGGATGGAGGGGGGAGGATGGATAGATGGCTGGATGGAGGGGGGAGGATGGATAGATGGAGGGGGGAGGATGGGCGGACGGCTGGCTGGAGGGGGGAGGATGGATGGATGGAGGGGGGAGGATGGATAGATGGAGGGGGGAGGATGGATGGATGGCTGGATGGAGGGGGTGGATGGAGGGGGGAGGATGGGCGGACGGCTGGCTGGAGGGGGGAGGATGGATGGATGGAGGGGGGAGGATGGATAGATGGAGGGGGGAGGATGGATGGATGGAGGGAGGGGGGTAAATGGAGGGGGGAGGATGGGCGGACGGCTGGCTGGAGGGGGGAGGATGGATGGATGGAGGGGGGAGGATGGATAGATGGAGGGGGGAGGATAGATAGATGGCTGGATGGAGGGTGGAGGATGGATAGATGGAGGGGGGAGGATAGATGTATTTATGTGCTGCTTTCTTATGTCCATGGTTTAGTGTTAACAAACGGGCTGGGAAGTGGATGCACTCAGCTAACTGAAAGAGAAAATGTCCAAACATCCCATTGGTTCAGCTGCTAGCTGGACCAAAACAACCGAGGCTTCCCACAGTGACTGATTTGGGAGAGTCACACACATCACTGTGGGGAGTATCAGAGCTGCAGACCTCGTTCCATTTCCCTGTGTGTTCAGCCAGCTCCCATGTTGTGTATGTATGTAGTGTTCTAGTGAGGAAGGCACTGAGTTGTGAGCGCTGTTGATAATAACACAGTATCTGCCATGCCCAAGATGACAGCCAGCTGTGGTATCCATGGTTACAGTACGCTGTGTTCTACAAGCAGAAGGCTTTAGTTTTGGAGTCGCTAGATGATTCTATTATTGTCTGTTGTTCTTGTTGTTTTCACTCCTCTTCTCTCAACCTTCAGTCTGATTCCTGGTGGGGTTGAAGGGTAAAGGGTGGTTGCCCTTGGTAACAACAGGTTGTAGTTGGTGCAGCGAGGAGTGTCTGTTTCTAGATGGAAAAGCGAGGGGGTTGTTAAGAGGGCTGAGTCCTGGTTTGGGGCAGGAGGGTATTGTCATCTCTATAAGTCTCCCATTTAAACATGGCTGTAGGGTTTGAGTTGTGTGTGTATTGGGAGCCTATAGACTCGTCTCTCGCAGGAACATGGTGCCGATGCTGTAGGACACTTTCCTCAGGGGAGCTGGGGGGGCGGAGCGGGAGCTTGTCAGGGAGGCATGGCTATGGGAAGTCCCCCCCTCCAGGAAGTAGCATGTTCCCGGGATATCCTTAGGAAAATTATCAGGAAGCTCCAACCGGGAACGAGGGACGAAAGAGAAAGAGCAATCGTCTTTCAGCAGCCTGGAGAGAAGAAAAGAGGGAGAGAAGAAAAGAGGGAGAGAGGGAAGAAGGGAGAGAGGGAACAGGGAGAGAGGGAAGGGGGAGAGAGGAAAAGAGGGAGAGAGGAAAAGAGGGAAGAAGGGAGAGAGGGAAAGAGGGAGAGAGGGAAGAAGGGAGATGGAAAGGGAAGAGGGAACAGGGAGAGAGGGAAAGAGGGAGAGAGGAAAAGAGGGAGAGAGGAAAATAGTGAGAGAGGGAAGAAGGGAGAGGGAAAGAGGGAGAGAGGGAAGAAGGGAGATGGAAAGGGAAGAGGGAACAGGGAGAGAGGGAAAGAGGGAGAGAGGGAAGAAGGGAGAGAGAGAAGAAGGGAGATGGAAAGGGAAGAGGGAACAGGGAGAGAGGGAACAGGGAGAGAGGAAAAGAGGGAGAGAGGAAAAGAGGGAGAGAGGGAAGAGGGAGAGAGGGAAGAAGGGAGAGAGAGAAGAAGGGAGATGGAAAGGGAAGAGGGAACAGGGAGAGAGGGAACAGGGAGAGAGGGAAAGAGGGAGAGAGGGAAGAAGGGAGATGGAAAGGGAAGAGGGAACAGGGAGAGAGGGAAAGAGGGAGAGAGGGAAGAAGGGAGAGAGAGAAGGGAGATGGAAAGGGAAGAGGGAACAGGGAGAGAGGGAACAGGGAGAGAGGGAAAGAGGGAGAGAGGGAAGAAGGGAGATGGAAAGGGAAGAGGGAACAGGGAGAGAGGGAAAGAGGGAGAGAGGGAAGGGGAAGAAAGGGAGAGAGGGAAAGAGAAAGAACGAGGAGAGAGATTTAAACACTCATGGTGTGTGTGTGTGGTATTTTTAGCTACAGATTGGGATCTGGAGATTTCTCCAAACAGCAGACTCTCCAGGGAGTGATGCAGCCTTGTTTCCCGAATGAGAAAAGGCCAATCACAAACCCAGGCATTATTCACAAGCTACAGGTGTGGTATGTACACACACACACACACACACACACACACACACACACACACACACACACACACACACACACACAGTTTATTTAAATCTGCAACAATTAGCCCTCTTTGTGTCATGCGAATAATGAGTGATTCTAAGGAGAGAACGTCCTTGACTGCAAAAATAGAGGTTTCCAAGGCAACGCTTTTGACTCACTGACTCACAGAATGGACACCAGAGAGAGAAATAGAGAGGGACAGAGAAAGACCCAGGACAGCAACCCAATTAGACCCAACCAAAACATGAGAAAACAAAAAGATAATTGCTTGACACATTGGAAAGAATTAACAAAAAAACAGCGCAAACCATGGTGCTATTTGTCCGTAAACAGAGAATAAACAGTGGCAGAATACCTGACCACTGTGATTGACCCAAACTTAAGGACATTTTTGACTTGCCTTGCTATTGAGAAAGGCTTCCAAAGGCAGACCTGGCTCTCAAGAGAAGACAGACTATGTGCACACTGCCCACAAAATGAGGTGGAAACTGAGCTGCACTTCCTAACCTCCTGCCCAATGTATGACCATATTAGAGACACATATTTCTCTTAGATTACACAGATACATTTGAAATAATAATTTGAAAACAAACATAAATATATATTTCCCATGCCAATAAAGCCACTTAAATTAAAATTGAATTGAAAGGCAGAAAGAAAGAGGGATAGATATAGGGAGAGACAGAAAGAGGGAGAGAGAGCGAGATAAAAAGGGAGAGAGAAAGATTAAGAGAAGGAGAGGGAGAGAAAGAGAAATAAAGAGGGAGAAAGAAAGTGGGAGAGAGAGAGGGAGAGAAAGTGAGGGAGAAAGAGAGGGAGAGAAAGTGGGGGAGAAAGAGAGGGAGGGAGAAAGTGGGAGAGGGAGAGAGAGAGGGGTGAGAGAGGGGTGGAGAGGGGGAGAGAAAGAGGGAGAGAGAAAGTGGGAGAGAGGGAGGGAGAGGGGAGAGAGAAAGTGGGAGAGAGAGGGAGAGGGAGGGAGAGAGAAAGAGGGAGAGAGAGAGAGGGAGGGAGAGAGAAAGAGGGAGAGAAAGAGGGAGAGAGAAAGTGGGAGAGAGGGAGGGAGAGGGGAGAGAGAAAGTGGGAGAGAGAGGGAGAGGGAGGGAGAGAGAAAGAGGGAGAGAGAGAGAGGGGGGAGAGAGAAAGAGGGAGAGAAAAAGGGAGAGAGGGAGAGAGGGAAAGAGGGAGAGAGAAAGAAGGGGAGACACAGAAAGAGAGAGAGAGAGAAAGAGGGAGAGAGAAAAAGAGGGAGAGAGAGGGAGGGAGAGGGAGAGAGAGAAAATATGGGAGAGACAAAGAGGGAGAGAAAGAGAGAGAGAGAGAGAGAGGGAGAGAAAGAGGGAGATAGGGAGAATGAGGGAGAGAGAACGAGGGAGAGAGAACGAGGGAGAGAGAACGAGTGAGAGAGAAAGAGGGAGAGAGAAAGAAAGAGGGTGAGGGAGAGAAAGAGAGAGGGAGGGAGAGGGAAAGAGAGAGAAAGAGGGGGGAAGAGATGGGGAGGGAGAGAGGGGGAGAGAGAGAAAGAGGGGGAGAGAGACAGAGGGGGAGAGAGAAATAGAGGTAGAGAGAAAGAGGGAAAGAGGGAGAGAGGGAGAAAGGGAAAGAGGGAGAGAGCGAGAGAGAAAGAGGGAGAGAGGGAAAGAAGGGGAGACACAGAAAGAGGGGGAGAGAGAAAGAGGGAGAGAGAGGACGAGAAAGAGGGAGAGAGGGGGAGAGCGTGAGAGAGGGAGAACGAGGGAGAGAGAACGAGGGCGAGAACGAGGGAGAGAGAAAGAGGGAGAGAGAAAGAAAGAGGGAGAGGGAGAGAAAGAGAGAGGGAGGGAGAGGGAAAGAGAGAGAAAGAGGGGGGAAGAGATGGGGAGGGAGAGAGGGGGAGAGAGAGAAAGAGGGGGAGAGAGACAGAGGGGGAGAGAGAAATAGAGGTAGAGAGAAAGAGGGAAAGAGGGAGAGAGGGAGAAAGGGAAAGAGGGAGAGAGCGAGAGAGAAAGAGGGAGAGAGGGAAAGAAGGGGAGACACAGAAAGAGGGGGAGAGAGAAAGAGGGAGAGAGAGGACGAGAAAGAGGGAGAGAGGGGGAGAGCGTGAGAGAGGGAGAACGAGGGAGAGAGAACGAGGGCGAGAACGAGGGAGAGAGAAAGAGGGAGAGAGAAAGAAAGAGGGAGAGGGAGAGAAAGAGAGAGGGAGGGAGAGGGAAAGAGAGAGAAAGAGGGGGGAAGAGATGGGGAGGGAGAGAGGGGGAGAGAGAGAAAGAGGGGGAGAGAGACAGAGGGGGAGAGAGAAATAGAGGTAGAGAGAAAGAGGGAAAGAGGGAGAGAGGGAGAAAGGGAAAGAGGGAGAGAGCGAGTTTTTATAAAACCTTTATTTTGTTAACATAAATAATGACACACTGCCTTTTCAGAAATGAAACAACAAATGTAATTCCTAAACAAAAATAAATACATAACATACATTCAACTTATTTCATCAGCAAAAAATAATTTCCCCTCCTCTACAAAACAAAGCGCTCCTTCGTAGGCCCACTTCTCCTCAAATAATAGGAGATCTTTTACAGCTGAAAAGAACTCAAAATCTACTTTTATTCTTGCTTTCACTAAACCTTTAAAAACACATCTTACATCCTGCCCATATCCCGTTTCTATCTTATGTTTCCTACTCAGAAAAATGGACATCTTAGCTTGTCCCAAAACAAAATTTAACATTTGACATTTTCTTTTCTGTTGTTTACTATATTGAAACCCCAAAATAAAAACAGTGTTATTGAAAAACTCCCCTACAGCTTTAAACAAAGATTCCAGCATTTCCAATAGCGGTTTTATCCTCTCACACTCCATAAAACAGTGAAAAATGGTTTCTCTTATATTACAAAAAGGACATCCATCTCTAACATCTGAGTTAATAACAGATACAAAAGCATTAACTGCAATGATGCCATGTAAAACCCTCCATTGCATATCACCAGTACCCTTTTGTAACGGTGGCTTGTACAGTGCTCTCCATGCTGGCTTTACCTTGTCATCAATGCCCAATTTTACCCTCCATGGAGTATCTTTTCTATTTTTCAATTTATCTTTATTCAACACCTTGACACACCCCCTATACAATTCCTTCCCATTCACCTCATCCAAACCCACCTCCTCCAACCCTCTCAAATCCAGCAATAACGCCTTTCTTTCTGACTCTGGGATATTTGGTGTAATCCCTAGTTTTGGAAATGAGACGTCTTCATCTTGCACCTTCTTCTTGTGGCTACTAAGCATACCCCATTCTTCCGCTGACAGAGCCTTCCTACAGCTCCCCAGCATTTGTCCGACAATCCTTTCCGACCTCATCCCCAAATGTTCTGCCACCCGTCTTCCATCCATTAAGGCGGGCCCAGCCATGGCCATTAACTGTCTTAAGGTGATGATTTTCCCCTTCACCAGAATCTTGGAGAAATGTGGAACAGCTGCAGTTGTACAATCCAGTCTGGCCCCATACACCAGAGGTTCCTCCAACAGCCAATGCACTGACTCCGCTGAAGTTCGTCTGGACACCTTCATTATGCTCCACACTCTGAGAAGGCCTCTGTAAAACGGAGGTACTCCCTCCCTAGAAATCTGGCTACTATCAACCAGAAATAAAGCCTTCTTTAAACCTAATCCTCCAACCCACTGTAATATAAGACCTGCCACCCCTCTCCACACCACATTTTCCGGTCCATAAAGCAACCTTTGAATAAACTGAAACCGGAAAGCAGCAGCCCTACTAGCAAGATGTACAAGACCTTGTCCCAACTCCTCTTTTGACAAATACAAAACACCTTGTGGAACCCAGTGATATTTATCCCAAAAGAAATCCACAATAATTGCCTGTATCTTAGCCAGAAGGCCAGATGGTGGTTCTAAAACTGACAACCGATGCCACAGTGCAGAGGCAATCACATTGTTAACTATAATAGTGCGCCCCCTATATGACATACGAGATAGTAACCAACGCCATTTCCTCATCCTCCCTTCCACCATTTCAACCACCCCACTCCAATTTTTTTCCATAGTCCCCTCATCTCCTAGGTACACTCCAAGATACTTAAAACCTCCCTTACACCATTCTAGCCCCCCTGGCAAAGCCATGATCCCTCCAGACCATTCTCCAATCTGTAAAGCACAACTCTTTTCCCAATTTATCTTTGCAGAGGATATTCCCCTAAAACGATCAACCATTAGACTCAAGCTATCCACCTCCGCTTGATTTTTCACTAGCACAACTACATCATCAGCATAGGCTGAAAGACGAATAGGAGGAATATCCTCTGAAAGGCACACCCCTGCAATGCGACTTCTAATGCTATTTAGTAGTGGCTCTATAGCAATAGCATATAACATCCCTGACATAGAACATCCCTGCCTAATACCTCTACACACTTTAAAAGGAGCACTCAAACCACCGTTAACTTTCAATACACTTTCAATGTCACCATATATCACCTTTATCATGGCAATAAAACCAGAGCTGAACCCAAACGCCTCAAACGTGTGCCATAAATATTGATGTTCAACTCGGTCAAATGCCTTTTCCTGATCAATTGAAATTAGACCAGCATCCAACCCAATAGCCCTAGAGACGTCCAAAAAATCACGAATCAGAGAAATGTTATCCCCTATCTGCCTGCCAGGAACACAGTAGGACTGATCCGTATGTATGATTTGCCCCATCACCTCCCTCAGCCTGTTGGACAAAGCCTTTGACAATATCTTATAATCAGTACACAATAAAGCCACCGGCCTCCAGTTCTTCACCTCCCTCGGGTCACCCTTTTTGGGCAGTAGGGTGAGGACAGCCCTTCTGCAGCTTATTGGTAGTAACCCTCCGGTTAAACTATCATTAGCTACTTCTAACCAATCCTCTCCCAACATATCCCAAAAAGACTTAAAAAAGTCAACGGGAAGCCCATCAATGCCTGGTGCCCTTCCATTTTCCATGCCTTTTAATGCAGTGTATAAATCCTGCAAAGACAATGGTTGCTCAAGCTCAACCTGAGCTTCTGCAGGCACCTTTGGGAGCCCATCAAAGAACTGCTGTGTCACTGTTTTGTCCTCTTTGTACTCACACTTGTAGAGCTCAGCATAGAACTCTACTGCCCTCTTTCTAATTTCACTAGGGCTAGTGAGCTCTTGTCCAACAGCTGATTTGAGACAATGAATAATTTTTCTTTGTCCATTCTTTTTCTCTAAACCAAAGAAAAATTTGGATGAGGCATCCATTTCAGATATGCCCTGAAATTTACTTCTCACCAGTGCCCCCTGTGCTCTGATACCCAACAGATCTGCCAATGCAGCTTTTCTCCTCTTGAGGGCCTGAGTATGGCCTCGATCTCCTGTGGTCTCAACCAACGTCATGAGTTCCACTATTTCAATCTCTAGGGATTTCATTGATCTGGTGATATCCTTGGTGACATTCCTCGTGTATTGATTACAAAATTGTTGAATCTGGATTTTCCCTATATCCCACCATTGTTGAAGGGATACAAAACTGTCCTTTTGAGACCTCCACCTCTCCCAAAAAAAACTGAAACAGTTCCTGAAGTGAGCATCACTCAATAAAGTTATATTAAAATGCCAGTATGCGCTTTAAGGTTTTACATCGTTAATGAACACCACCTCTGTTATTAAACAATGATCAGAAAATCCCACTGGAGTTATCACACTTGATTTACAGACCTGAGATTGATGCTCAAAAACATAAAACCTATCTAACCTGGCCATAGAGATGATGTTCTCTCTCACATGCGCCCAGGTGTACTGCCTTGTTCCTCCATGTTGACTCCGCCAAATATCACACAGTTCATTTGTTACAATAAAGCGTTTTAAAAACGTCCTTGAGGCTATATGAGGTTCTTGGTGATTTCTATCTAAATCGCTAACTGTGCAGTTAAAATCCCCAGCAATAAACAAATAATCTTCTTTGTTACATTTCTCAATGG